>NC_092050.1:68563918-68638342 GCF_003086295.3 Arachis hypogaea
AAAGAGAAGAGGGAGAATAGAGAGAGAAAAGGGAGAAAAGAGAGAGAGAGAGGATATAGAGTGAGAGAAGGTGAGAGAGAAAGAGAAAAGAGAGAAAGGAAGGGAAGGAAAGAAAGAGGAGAAAGAAAGAGAGGAGGCAAAGAAAGAGAGAGAAGAGGAGAGAGAAATAAGGAAGGGGGAGAGAGAAATATGAGAGAGAAAGAGAGAAAAGGAAAAAAAGAGAGAGAGAGAGAGAGAGAAAGAGGAAGAGAGAAGGGAGGAGAGAGAGAAAGGAGGGAGAGGAGAGAGAAAGAAAATGGGAGAGGGAAAAGAGGGAGAGAGAGAAGAGAGAGAGAGAGAGAGAGAGAAGGGGGAAGGGAGGGAGAGCAAGGAGAGGGGAGAAAAAGGAAAGACATGGAGAAAGAGCGAGAGGAAAAAGAGAGAGAGATGAGGGTAAGAAAGAGGAGAAGGAGAGAGAGAGGAAGAAAGAGGGGAGAGAGAGAAGAGGAGAGGAGAGAGAGAGAGAGAGAGAGAGAAAGGGGGAGAGTGAGAAAAATGAGGGAGAGAGAGAGAGAGAGAGAGAGAGAGAGAGAGAGAGAAGAAGAGAGAAGGGACGAGAGAGAGAGAGAGAGAGAGGAAGGAATTGGGAAAGAGTGGGAGAGGAGGGAAAGGATAGAGAGAGAGAGAGAGAGACGAAGAGAGATGGGAGGGGGAGAGAGGGGAGGGAGAGGAGAGAGAGAAAGAAAGGGGAAGAGAGGGGAGAGAGAGGAGAGGGAGAAAGAGGAGGAGAGAGAGAGAGGAAGAGAGACGGGAAGGGAGAGGGAGAGAGAGATGGAAAGGAGAGAGAAGGGAGAGAGAGAGAGATAGGAAGAGAGACGGAGAGAGAGAGAGATAGAGAGAGAGAGAATGGAGAGAGAGGAGGGAGACAAAGAGGAGAGAGAGGGGGGAAAGAGAGAGAGAAGGAGAGAGGGGAAAAAGAGGAGAGAGAGAGGAAGAGAGACGGGAAGGAAGAGGGAGAGAGAGAGAGATGGGAAGGAGAGGAGAGAGAGAGGAAAGGAAAAAAGAGGAAAGAGAGAGAGAGAGAGAGGATGGAGAGAGAGAGAGAGAGAGAGGATAGAGAAGAGGGAGACAAAGAGGAGAGAGATAGAGAGGAGGGAGAGGAGAGAGAGAGAGGAGAGGAAAAAAGAGGAAAGAGAGAGAGAGGAGAGAGAGAGGAGAGAGAGGAGGGAGACAAAGAGGAGAGAGATAGAGAGGAAGGGAAAGAGAGAGAAGGGAGAGAGGGGGAGAAAGAGGAGAGAGAAGGGAAAGAGGGGGGAGAAAGTGGAGAGAGAGAGGAAGGGGAGAGAGAAAGTGAAAGGAGAGAGTGAAAGAGTATGTAAAAACTAATTTTAGAGTTTAAATAAAACCAGTTTTAATTTGGTTTAAAACTAAACTGAACCATAAAAACTGGTTTTTAATAAACTGGTTTTCATAAAAACTATGGTTTCAGTTCAGTTTTTTATTTAAAAAAACTGGTTTATTTAGAACAGTTTCAGTTCAGTTTCAATTCAGTTCAGTGAAAGCAGTTTTTTTGCACACCCCTACACACACATTACTTTACACCTTCTTAAAGCATGAGTAACTAAACCTCCTTGTTAAGGATAGGAGCTCTGCTTATTCGCATGGATTAATATCATTACTTTTCTACTTTAATATATGTTTGATTCTATTCTATGATGCAATGTCGTTCTTCATCCTTATGAATATGGGGTGGAACGAAAGTATGACCCCTTATTCTACATGAGTTCTTGCGAGTCCTTGACAGCATAGTATTGAGCTGCAGTTTGAGAATGCATCACAGATTACAACAGAGTATCTGAGCTAATTGGGATAAGTGACATAAAATCTCGTTAGTCATGGGTAATTGAAGTTTCTGTGGTGCTAAGGCTAGAATCCTGAGCTTCATTCTCCAATCCAGAAGATATGACCTTGTTTATGGCATTTTGAGTAGTATCACCAGAGATTGAATTTCATGAGCTTCACTCTCGTTCAGATCAAATGACCACTGACCCTGGCGCTTGGTGTGGATCAAATGAGATTAATGACCACTGACCCTGGCTTTAATCACTTACAGCCTTGCCATTGAATGAATCACTCATTGTTAAAGTAGTCAATAAGAAGTATTAAACCAGAAAGATAAAGTATCTCTGAGGCCTTAACTGTTTTATTATTATTGTTTCTACGTTATCTCTTTACTGTTTTCTTTATTTTCTCGTTTATGCGCACTCAACAACAACAACTATCTTTCTATTCGCCTGACTAAGATCTGCAAGATAACCACATCTTGCCAATCCAACAATCCTCGTGGGATTGACCCTCACTCACCTGAGGTATTACTTGGACGACCCGATGCACTTGCTAGTAAAGTAGTGCGAGTTCACCCACATACACACCAAAATCATAATTCCCCATTTGAAAGTACCCCTCTATGTTCTTAAGCTAATTCTTTTTATATTGATTAAATATGTTTGTAATACATTGTTATTGGAAGTTTAGGTATTTTTATTTATATGGCGTTATTTTTTAAATTGGTATTAATCAAATCGAACATTTCAATTTGTTTGAAAAAGGAAAATAAGTTATAAATCAGCTTGGGTGCAATTTTAATGTAAAAGTTTTTTTTATTTACAAAAATGCAAATTGAATTATATGATTTGTGATTTTTCTAAAAATAAGCTAAATAATGTAAATCGGACCGTATAATTTATGGACACCACCGTACAAAGAAAAAAGAAATTGGTGCCTCCAATTTTCTAAAGGCCAAAACAGTAAAAATCATATTCCATGACTCATGTTTTTGTGATACACACTTAGATGGAGCATAGTAAGTCATTTTGTATTTCGTAAATTAAAAAGTTCATGTGTTTATATTTATAATTTTTAAAAATTAAGATGCTTTTGAAAGCACTTAATAGAATTTTTTAAAGTTAGCTTATATTTAAAAAAAATAAAAAATCTAATGTAATCTCATACTTTAATAAATGTCAAATTTAATTTTTATATTTATATCTATTATAATATTTTTAAATTTTAAAAACTATTTTACCAAACATAATTATTGTTACTTGTATTTATTGAAAATTATTTTTAATTTGATTTAAAAAATATAAATACTATAATTTAAAAAAAATTATCTTTTAAAAATTAATTTTTGTAAGCTACTTTTACAAGATAAACTTTATCAAACTAAGCCTAAATATAATAAGTGTATGTTCTAATCCCAACCCCGCAGACACACCTCTCTGCAGTGATTAGGGGTGGCAAACCGGGCGAAATCTACTAGGTTGGTCCGCGTAACCCGCCAAAAAGATGGGTTGGGCTGAAAATTTGAAACTGCCAAACTTAAAAAGTTCGTCTAACCCGCATTGTCTAATCCATGGGTTTTGGCGGGCTTCAACGAGATGGGGCGGGCTTCTCCGGTGGGCCAGGCATTTTTTTACAAATTTCTATGTATTATTGATCTACAAGAGGATGAAGATGATAATTAAAGATGTTCTAAGTTATATTTTGGATTATGCTTTATGTTTGATTGATTATAAACTTGAAGATGTTTAATTATATGTTTTGGAGAATGTTTGTTTTGTTTTGGATAATGTTGATTTTATTATTTTGTTTCAAAAAAGTTGGTTTATGATTATATTTATTACATATTTATAATTATAAAGACTTTAATATTTGTGAATTTAAAAATTATAATTTTTTATCTCTTTAAAAATTATAAATTTATTGAAATGGTTGTGAAATTATATATTATTTAATATTTAATAATTTATAAAAAAATTTGACAAATTTAACATATCAACGTGCTAATTCGCTATTAAATGAGATTAAAAAAAATTCAGAACTACCTCACTAAACAAAATGGAAGAGCCAACCTATCAAATAATGAATTTTTGGCGGAATGAGACGGACTTTTTTGTTTGTCAGTACTAGCGGTGATGAAACACCCTCTCTTAGCTTAGCATTGTGATTTTGCTTCACTTCTCTTCTCTGTTCCCGGAACAAATAGATAAATAAATTGCATTAATTAATTAACAAAATTTAATACAGTTCTCCAAAACAGAATAAAATAATAATAACACCATTAATATTTCAATAAACAAAAAAAAAAAAACTGAATGACCTAAACTACTTTTATTACTAGCTAGAATGATACATAACATCTCTGGTAAAAAACATTAAGAATGTGTTTGTAATACTTTGAGAATAAAATCTCACAAGAAAAATTTTAAGAGAATTTTAATTCTCACGTTAGTCTTCAAATTAAATCAGACTAAAAAAAGTCTAATTTGTAATTTTATTATTACTAAAGATTAAAATATCAAAATTATCTCTAATAAATAAATAAATAAAGATAAATAAAAAAAATCACAAAGACAAAATAATAAAAAACACACAATTCGTTTTATTCATACAATCAATTATTTCAAATTATGAATTTAAATTTGAAATAGAATTAGAATTCATCTCTTAAAAAAAATATAATTTTTTTCTCACTTTAATGCTCTCGAAATACACTCTAAACGTTTCAATTTCAAACCGTATAACAGCCAATAACAATAACAATAACAACAAAACAGAATAAAGTTCAAAACAAACCGAAGAGATTGAACAGAGATATTAGGTACTTTGAATTGGGTATTAGAGATCCCTCCTCAACCCCCCGAACGATTCAAAT
This sequence comes from Arachis hypogaea, assembly GCF_003086295.3. Taxonomy (NCBI): domain Eukaryota; kingdom Viridiplantae; phylum Streptophyta; class Magnoliopsida; order Fabales; family Fabaceae; genus Arachis; species Arachis hypogaea. Next base: position 68,568,615 of record NC_092050.1, read on the forward strand.
TCCAAATATCACTTTCTATGGGGTTGTCATTCTGAACAACGACAACCCCATTCCAGTTCAGAAATATAAAGAAAAAAAAGGTGATCCCTTTGGTTTTGCATTGTAGAATCAGAAACCAAACAACATTAACAAACCCCACATTTATCCTTTTTTCTCTTCTTTTCACCGATTCATATATATTATATACCCTTCTTTCATTGTTCACAATCTCATTCTCACTGTCGTCTCTTTCTTCTGTTGTTTTGGGATATGGAGGGTGAGATTGAGAAGAAGAGCCAGCAGGAGCAGAAGAAGCAAAAAGAGTACATAACGCAAGAAGAGTTAAGTCTCCACAACAAGCCAGGGGATCTATGGATCTCAATCCAAGGAAAAGTTTACAATGTCACAGATTGGGCCAAAGATCACCCTGGTGGTGATGTTCCCATTTTGTCCCTGGCTGGCCAAGATGTCACAGATGCATTCATAGCATACCATCCAGGAACTGCATGGTCCTACCTTGACAAATTCTTCACTGGCTACCATCTCAAGGACTTCAAGGTCTCTGAGGTTTCAAGAGACTACAGGAACCTTGCTTCTCAGTTCTCGAAGCATGGACTCTTTGATAAGAAGAACCATGTAACATCTTTTACTTTCTTATCGGTTTCAGTGATGTTCCTGGTTGTGATATATGGAGTTCTTTGGTGTCAGAGTGTTTGGGCCCATTTGGGTTCCGGTATGCTGCTTGGTTTGCTTTGGATGCAAAGCGCTTATGTGGGTCATGATTCCGGCCACTATGTTGTTATGACTAACAAAGGGTTTAACAAGCTTGCGCAGATCGTTGCAGGGAACTGCTTGACTGGGATCAGCATTGCGTGGTGGAAATGGACTCACAATGCTCATCACATTGCCTGCAATAGCCTTGATCATGACCCTGATCTCCAGCACATGCCGGTTTTTGCAGTCTCCTCGAGGTTCTTTAATTCGATTACTTCTCGTTTTTATGGTAGGGAGTTGAAGTTTGATTCTTTGGCGAGGTTCTTGATTAGTTACCAGCATTGGACTTTCTATCCTGTTATGTGCATTGCTAGGATCAACTTGTATGTTCAGACTTTCTTGTTGTTGTTTTCAACTAAGCGGAGTGTGCCTGATAGGGCATTGAACATAATTGGGATCCTTGTGTTTTGGACTTGGTTCCCTCTCCTTGTTTCCTGTTTGCCGAATTGCGGCGAAAGGATCATATTTGTGCTTGCTAGTTTTGCTGTTTGTTCTATCCAGCATATTCAGTTCTGTTTGAACCATTTCGCTGCCAATGTGTATCTTGGTAAGCCAAGTGGGAATGATTGGTTTGAGAAGCAGACGAGTGGGACGTTGGATATCAGTTGCGTGACTTGGATGGATTGGTTCTTTGGGGGTTTGCAGTTCCAGCTTGAGCACCATTTGTTTCCGAGGTTGCCGAGGTGCCAATTGAGGCAGATTTCGCCTTTGGTACAGGCTCTCTGCAAGAAGCACAATTTGCCTTACAGGAGTTTGTCGTTCTGGGAGGCAAATCGGTGGACTATTCGGACATTAAGGAAGGCTGCTTTGCAAGCCAGGGACCTAACCAACCCTGCTCCCCAAAATTTGTTGTGGGAAGCTGTTAATACTCATGGCTGAGGCACTTCAATATTTTTTTATGGTTCAGAACAATTTCAAGGTTTTTCTTTTTTTCATTTTTATTTTACTTTGTTTTCCTATTGTCAGTTTGCTAGTTCCCTAAAAGCACTAAATTTAAATTGGGGAATTGAGTTAGTTTTTATTAGGTGTGTTGTAGAAACAATGACCCTGCTGATATCACAGTGATGTACTTTTATTCAATACAGAATTTCAGATCAGATTTCTTTCTTATTTTTAAGAATCATATTTCTTTACTTGAACTGTTGGATTTCTTTATTTTTCGTCATGACTTTTTTTATCTTCCGATGGTTTGTTAGTTCCCCACATCCTTAATTTGGATATGAGTACTGCTATATCATACAATCAAATGTGCTTAACAATATCTCCAACCAGCAAAGTTTTTCTTTTTAATCTTTTCCAATCAATCAATTATAGTGCCCAAAACAACCCATCTTTCTCTATAAGGAGGTGTTAGGCATATTGTTGGATATTGACTAACTTTTTACGGTTATTCTAATTTGCATCTATTCTGATCATATTTGCATTTTCACCTCCATTAGCACAGGATTTAACTTGCATCATTCTTGATATTGATACAAGAATTCCATCAGATTGTATTGTTATTACATTTGTATACTCATATACCAGTTATTGAGCCTAATTCTTCTGTAATTTTGGGTGTATTTAGAAAGAGGATGAAATTATTGCAGTGATCCCTTTTCTGTTTGTTCCTGAAGCATTAATAAGGTGAAGGCTAATGAATCAAGATTTGCATGGACTTGATTGACTGTGACTTTGGCTTTTGATATTACAATGCCTCATACCGTAATGAATTAGTCTTGTGGCATCAGCTAAGGAAATAATGATGATTTTTGATAACCCGGGATTGGTTAAATACTGAAATCATATACACGGTTCATTTTGGTACATGAGTAGCAATGTTTTGTGATTTAAAAATAGAAAATTGGATAGCTCAACAAAAGAGGCAGAACAGTGTTGCCTCAAAATAGTAACTGTTTGCGGATGCTCAAATCTTGACATCTGAAAAGTGCTAAGGTCCTAATGGATTTGAATCAAGTTAGTTACAAACAAACCAGATATAACAACATTCACATGTGCGCAGGAAGTGTCTGAAGCAAATAGCGAAAAATGGAGGGCGATATAAATTCAAAACTTACTTTCTTTCTTTTTTTTTTTTTAACTGGGAATTATAAATAAGTCCAGATATTCTAATAACTCATTCCACTTTCCCTCTCTAGTTTGAGTTCCTTCTGTTCTGAATGTGTGCCCTAGCCAAATGGCCCATTAATCAAATGCTCATGAAATTTGATCCTTTTTGTGATATTAACCCATTCAAGCTTGCTTGGGCTTTGAGAGTGAGCGTTGCACGTCTATATGAGATACCTAGTATTCGTTTAATGATGAATGCGTTTGGTTTCTAATTATAAAATGTTTCATTTCACCGTAAAAAAATTAATTTTGCTGCATCAGCAACAAAAAATAATAGTCATGTTTAAGCCTTGTTTTTGCTAGTAGGTTGCTTCCGTACTTGTGTGCTAAATATGGGAAGGAATTTCATTAAAAGCTTGTCCTTTTCCTTCATTTCATTTAGACAGATTACCTCCGTTTTTTGCCCCCTTTAGGAATGAATCTTGCAGTGATTGAGTTAGGTGTGGAAGAGTTGTAATTAGGTAAAGCCTTCTCCAAAAATATTGACCAAAGTTACAAAATACTTTTACGCTTAACTTGGTAAGGAACAGCTGCCGAACATGGCAAAGTCAGGAAGAAGGTAAAAAAAAAAAAAAACTAAGATGGTATGGTACTTTAGGCAAAGACACCAGAGTAATATTGTCATATCCAAAAATAGATTTAATACTAGCTAGCATGCAGCAAGAAATATAGACACATGCCCAGACTTAAATTATGACTTGAAAAAAATTTAAATACTAGTCTAGTGATTTTAGTCGTTGATAAGATTAATAACTAAAACTATAAACTGTTGTTAGAACATGGATATTTCTAAAAAATTTTCACTTAAACAAGCCATCACATCAGCTACTTAATTAGGTTTTCTGAACACACAATTTGGCTACATTTCTCAATTTCTAGTTGGGTCATTCTATGATACAGATGTAAACCCATACAGATTTACAGATTTTGTATCTGACTGATTATGGGATTGACACGTTTATGTGTTGTTGCAGGGCTTGTCTCCAAGGTGGATAGTAGCTGGGGATGTGGCTGAGCCGTTAGCCAATGGTTTTTTGTTGGGGCATGTGTTGATGGACACTTTGAGTTGGGCTTTGCGTACAAAAAAAAGTGGGTATTGAAAGAGAATGGGTGTCTGTTTTTTGTTTTTTTTTCGGAGTGGGACAAAACAAAAAAGACACGAATGGCATGGTAGGGTCCATGGAGGGCGTACGATTGAGTAAGACGATTTCCCCAAATCGGAACCCCTAGGGTCGAGGTACAGGAATAGTGCCGGTAAAGGTGTTCGCGTGGAGGAGGTTCGAGGCGGGAAACAGGCAACAGTTGACGTAATGGGTTCGTGGCCTGTCGCTCGTTGAGTTCGCCTGGCGGTCGACGCTTCCACTGGAGGCGTGGTCGGAGGTAGTTGGTGGTGTTGGCGTTCTGTCGTCCGCGGAGGTATGAAGTAGATTGTTTCAGGTGTTTTGGATCATACTGTATTCACCATAGCCACTTTAGCTAGGGACATGCAAACACAGTTTTTTGACGGTTTATACTTTCTATCTCTTGTATTTCTGGGCTGTGTCCCTCAACCACAGGGTCTATGTCTACTGGCTCAACCCTGCAGCATCATCCGGGTTATCCATGATCTCTGGTGAGTAGTGTTCTTTCATGATGTGCCCTTCATTTTTTTCATTAGGAAGTCTGAGACTGTTATGTGATTGGGGGAGAAAATGAATGATGTAGAGTTGGCTGTTATTTCAATCCTGTAGTCTTCTTTTATGTTCTGGTTAGTAGGGAAAAACTGTTGTAGGAGAAATCTAGGGGGCGATGGATTTATGGATGTGGTGGTAAAAAAACGTTATGGTGCCAGTGTGGAGAAAGGTGTTTTTTCGGTTGGAACTAATGGTTACTGTTAGACATTCCCCGTTGCAGGCATCGCTATCATCTGAAACGTGCTGTTCGGAGATGAAAATGTTAGGAATGTGTTAGTTATTTTAGTGACAGTAAAAATTTAAAATTTTTTTCTTTGCACCATTAGTTAAATGCATACTGTATAACTAACCAGCTTTCGAGTTAACCAACCATTTAGGTAGAAAATTGTGAAAGATGTCGACTGACCGTAAAGGTATTCCGAAAGCCGTCGGGGTTAACCTTTTTTCGTAGGCGAAAATGCACGAATTAGATGTAGTGGGAGCAAATAGTTGATCGCACACAAATATGTAGGCTCCTAAAAAGAAACAGCTACTGGCTGAACACGCGTGTTATATGTTTTTCAGGAGAAAATGGTTTCATATGCGAAGCATTCGATAGAGTAAGTCTGCGATTCTGTTCTGTATTGGTTGTTATTAGAATGTCACATAAGGCAGTTGTTGTTATTGTTCGTGGTTGTTGTGAGTTTGTTGTCTAGTGCACCGGAGTTTGTTGTGAGTATGTTCGTGGTCATTGATTCACGTTTCATTTGTAACAGGATGGATGATCACCATCTGATTTTATAGGGTGATATAAGTATTTACATATGCTTAGGCTGTCATACATTTTTTAATCGGTTGAATAAGTTTCTTCACTTGCGTCACTTGTGGTTGTTTCATGTTACGAAGGTATATTTTCCAGTTGATTGAAGTCCTGTGAGTTTGAAGATGGATTCCACCCCTCCGTTTAGTTGTGGTGACGATGACACAGATTGGCTAAGTGAAGAAGATTTTTCTGGTGTGGCTAGCTTTAGTGGGAAGGACGAGGAACCCTCGTTTGAGACTGACTCTGAGGGAGGCGACACGACTGAAGAGGTCCACGGGAACGGATTTGGCGTAGACCCGGTGCCAAGTGACGGGGATGCTCCCGGCTTCAGGTCCACGGAGGATTTTGTGGACCAGGTGTTTAAGACCGAGGAAGAGGCATATGCGGCGTACAAACAATTTGCCCGCTTAAGGGGGTTTGGGGTAAGGAAGGGTGACGTGGCTCGAGTAGACGGTGTTTTGGTGCAGCGAGAATTTTTTTGCCACCGGGAGGGTACAAGGCATGCAAAACACTACGATCGTCCAGACAGAGTCCGAGAGGAGAAGTTGGAGAGTCGCACGGGTTGTACGGCAAAGTTGAAAATTTACTTAGATGCACAAGATCAGGTTTGGAAGGTCAGGAGGATCGACGACAGCCACAACCACCTTCTTGCTGCATCTATGTTTAATCATCTTCTTCCTAGTCATCGGAGTTTGAGCAAGAGCGATAAGGCGCAGGTTGATAGTTTGAAGAAGTTCGGTATAGCCACATCGAAGATTATGGCTTACATGGCCGGGCAGTTAGGGGGGTACGGGATGCTTCGGTTTACCAAAAGAGATCTGTATAACTATGTTCACGGCCAGAGACTGTCTTAAATAAATGACAGCGACGCAGCAACAACGATAAGTTATTTGGAGGGTAAGGCGAATGCTGGCATGATGTCTGTCGCCAGATACACGAAAACATTATAGGGTCGACTAGGGAGTCTCTTCTGGGCTGATGGACAGATGATGGCAGATTATAAGTTGTTTAGCGACGTGGTTGCATTTGATGCAACATACCGGTCCAACAAGTACAATAAGCCTCTAGTAGTCTTCTCCGGATCTAATCACCACAAGCAGACTGTGATTTTTGGGTTTGCGTTACTCGAGGACGAGGAGGTCCGTACATATAGGTGGGTTTTGTTGAATCTTGTGGACGTCATGGATAATAAGAAGCCTTCCGTCGTGGTCACCGATGGGGATAAAGCCATGAGAGCAGCGATAGCGGATGTACTTCCTTCAGCCAGGCATTGGCTTTGCAGGTGGCATTTGGAGAAGAACTGTGTCATGCGGGTGAAGGAATCTGATTTTCGGAAGGTCTTCAAGAAGGCAATGTACGCAAATCTCGATGTTCCGGAGTTTGAGGATTACTGGACGACAGCCGTGCAGAGTCTTGGTCTAATGAACAACAGTTGGGTAAAAAGCACATACGAATTACGACATACTTGGGCAACAGCATATCTACAGGGAACTTTCTACGCCGGCTACAAGACAACTTCGAGGTGCGAGGGGATAAATGCATTCGTCAAAGGGTTTCTGAAATCAACAAATAGCCTATTGGAGTTGGTTCATAGCTTGGATAGGGTGGTGAAGGATTATCGCAATAACGAGGTCACAGCCCAGTTCTATTCAACGTACTACACGCCCGTATTGATCACAGGTCTGGATAAGATAGAGCTATTTGCTTCGAAGATATACACCAGAAGTGTTTTCAAGGAGGTCAGGAAACAAATCAAAGGGGTCGGGGGTTTACTGTTTCTCGAAAAAGACACCATTAGCACGATATCGGTGTACAAGTTCTCAAGCACGGCAAACCGTCGTAGTGTCCGCAGGGTGCTGTATGATCCAACTGAGCCTAAGATTGAGTGTGACTGTCATATGTGGAGCAGTGAAGGTATTCCCTGCACCCACATATTTTCTGTGATGAAGTATGAGGGGTTGGACGAGATCCCGCCTAGTTTGATATTGCGGCGGTGGTGAAAAGACGCCAAGGAATGGACGCCAAAAGAAACAGAACGGGAAGAGGCGCACGGTTCTCGGTTACTAAGGTACGACACCTTGTCCAGTGCAATGAGTGCAGTAGCGAAACTTGCTTCGGAGGATGCTGGTAAGTTCACAGTGGCCAGGAATGTCATAGCCTCATTGGCACATAAACTACACGGACAAACTGGCAACACAGTTGATCATCATGCTGCAGTGACTCATAAGGAAGTTGTGAAGGAGCCGTCCGTTGCCAGGACTAAGGGGGCCCCTAAGCATGGTAGGGAAACTGCGAGTTTAGCACAGGATGAGCCTGGGGGCAAGAGGCGTTGCTGTAGTTCTTGCGGGCAGCCAAGTCACACGAAGAGGACATGCTCATCCAAACGGGAAGTGAGCCATAACGGTGTCCGAGAAGGGATGTCCTTGACTCGCGAGGATTCATCATCCGGAGACCCCAGGGGGAATCGCGAACGACATGACCGTTCGGAGGTATGTTTCTTCCCTACACTCATTTTTTAGATTCCATCCGGGTATGCATGGACACTGAGCAGTTTCGAAACTGGTATAAGCTTTTTCGACTAAAAATTTCATTAGAATAAGTGTCATACGTTGGTAGTCAGAGCATATGGAGTCTGTACTTATGTATCGTCTCCGAGCTCGACACGTAGTAGACACGGATACTGGAGGAGTTAATTACTTGGAAATATGCCGCTGCAGTTGTTAATGTATTTGCCATATGAAGATAATTTTATGCATGCAACCAAAATTAATTTGCGTACCAAGGTTTGCAGTTACCATCGTCCACTGTGCGCTGCTATGCTAACTACGACGTGATTCTGGCAAAGAATTATTATTCAAGTTAAAATTATGAAGTATGAGTTGATTCCTGTACCACTCTAAAATGCCGTATATATTATTAGTATGCGTTGACTGCTTTGCAATAGTTAACTGTGAACACTTATAAAGTTCATTTTATCTTTTACTAGAGCATCATGCTTCCCGTTGTTATCTTCTTTGCTTCCCATATCTGCATTTCTGATATGTTTACATCCCGTCTGAATACCATGTTACACGATCTGCAGGCAGTAGTCGGTGAATCAGGCCCGGGTATACGGAGAGGATCGGAGTGGTACATACCGAGTCCCGTCGAGTTAAACGCAACCCAGTCGTGTTTACCCCGGTTGAACCCGGGAGGGGGTGGCGGCGAAAACTTCTTCCTTGGGGCCAGCACATACAACAGTTCTTCGCCGCACCTAGCTGCTCCACACAACACGGTGGCCTTGCCACCGAACTACCTGCCAGGAACGCATCGCCGGGGGGCGCGGCCGCTTTCACCCCGAGTCATCCTAACGTGCCACGTTCAGATGCCTTCCTGCAGTGGGTGCTTGAGGTATGCATATTCCATCATCTACACCTCTTGTATTTTTATTCAGAAGTGATCCAGCTTATGTCTTGTTAAATCATTGACTGTTGCGTTCCACTTCAACTGGGCATTTTGGGAAGAGGGCAGTGGTTGATGATCTAAATACTAAACGATGGAGTACGACTTGATTTTCGAATGGTCAAGGTCAAGTATGGAAGAGTAGCGAACATTAATAGAAAAAATTAGAAGAACTTGTTAAGTATGTTTTTTATAGAGAAGGGAGAACATCAAATTGGACCTACGTACAGAATGGTAAATTTTGTTGTAATTGATTAGAAAAACGATTGCAAGGATAATGAGAGAATCCCGGGATATATGCATGAATTTGTTTAAATGAAAGACCAAAAATATAGACAGGGGTGGTATGTTGCTGTCTTTTTTTGTAATTGCTTATTTTTTGTTTAAACGATTTAAGATCGCGTAAGTAATGTCTAAACATATCGATTCAAGGAAAGTGTCAAAGCTCCCGGTCTTTAGTAACTACCAATGCTAAGTTGTCATAATAATTATATTACCACAATAATTCTTTTTACCCGTAAATGTCATTTTAAAATATGCCGGAGTATTGATGTAACTAACTGCTTTTCACCATGTGTTTCAGACTGCCAACGAAAAGTCTTCACATGCAGACAGGTCTGGCAACCGGTTTCCATAATGGTGGCATCACTTTTATTGGGTTCCATTCAATTTTCCAGGGGTGCTTATGTAAAACGCAAGATGGTGGCAAGGTCGGGATTCCCACATTTGAGAGACGGGATTCATATTGTGGGCAATCATGAGTGCTCGTACAAAGACAGTATTGTGTAACAATTTAATTGTAACAGGGTTTTCGTTTTGTTGCTGGTTAATCATGTGTTATGTATTCGACACTTGTTGTGGTTCTGTAATGGAACCTTACATTGCTTGTGTCGTTTTCTCTAGGCCAGGTCAATGTGATGCTGAAATTTGAAATAAGTATGACAAGAATGCTTCCGTGAGTAGCCAATATCTTGTAACCACAAAATCTTTTAGCCTTGTATGTATATCCAGTTTGTCAGGGAAGTATGACCGAAATCAAACAACCAAACCCAGTTACTATAGGGGGAGGTGGGTTGCTTCTAACACCAGTTACGTGAACAAAGAAATTTGCAAGATATTGTCTTAATTACTTCATAACTAAATGCCAAGTCGGTTGTTACGTTCAGAGTATGCCAGTTCCCAGTAGCATAAGGCTTACTATAATACGGTGAAGCCATGCTGTAGTGAAACTGGAAACATGGTGTAGGTAAATAGAGCAGTGAATAAAAGGAACAATGGTAGCATGAAATAGAGCAGATTGGAATTAAGTAGTTGATAAATCCGTATCGATTTGGGCGTCAAATTATAAACCAAAGTAATCGAAACATAAACAAATTACAACTAAGTGCACCAATATAACATAGGCGGTAGAATCGTAATCGGCTTACTGATCAAAATATGTATGTAAAAAGCGACTTTTAGGTCTAAGATATTTAAATTCATCAGTTGTGATCAAGTGGCAGTTGCATTTACATTGAGAATAGCAAACGGGTATACATCAAAAAATCATCCTCGCATTAGAGAACCACCAGGGGAGTTTGAGATGCGCCTATACCAAAAAAATTTGCGACATCAGAATTCTAATTGCACTGCCACACACCTCCCTTCCCACACTGACGTGAGGTGTCCTAACCAGATACATTTATCGACTCGCAGCCACCTTTTCTGCAACCGGGTGAGATCGGGGTCTTGTTGGAAGTTAGGAATCAGGAATGATCCCGTTGGCACGGTTTCATCAGAGTTGCCAACTAGGTCCCAAATAATAACTAACACTCACGCAAGTAACCATGTCGGAGGCCTATCGATGACAAAAGTCTTCCAAAAGTTAACAGCAACGAAAGTTGCCCCAAAAAAGAAGTCGTAACATCTGGATTGGTGAAGACCGTCAACCACGACCCTGTCGTGAAGCAGCCACCTTCTTCTTCCAGTGACACATAGCCTTTTCGACGACATCAACAGCAATCGGGTTGTGGGACCTCAAAACAAGATCGATGGATATTCGCATCCGAGTTTGCTCATTCACCGCCTACAAGTCAACCAGATTCATAAATTAAGTTAGGTTTTAAATAAAAAAGAGATTCTAAAAGACAAATGTATATAAAACGCAATGCAAAGAAAATGCACGTATCATGTTAAATACCCACCGTCACACTCTGTATCGCCCACAGCGCTCCCCTAATCATCCACTGCAACACCCATACCCCGCAGTCCATCCTATACCATTTCACACACAAATCAAACGTCTTACCATCAATTCACCATCAACGGAGTTTCTTACCCGAGCCTAACACTACCCAACAGCCGAACAAAAATAAATGCCACATAGAGTCAGCGTGAGTGATGGTTAAGGGGCAACTCACGAGCGCTGATGTTGCTGAGAAACCACAGGCTCCTCGTACTCGTACGACAAAAATCGCGGTCTTTCGGCATTGCTACTAGATAGCCATTTGCTTCCAATAGTTAGCGATTCCAGATGCACTGCCTATTCATGAAACAAATGATTGCAAAATATAACTCTGAGTACAATATCCACAGTTTACGTCGAAAACTGGAGTTAAAATGTTAGGTGGAAAAATAAAGATAAACCTTGGATAGCATCTAACATAGTCAAACTATTTTGGTTAATGATACAACGGTACAGAGGGAAAAACCTAAACAACCAACAGGTCTTGTTTACCGTACTGCAGTGTCGTGCGGGAGCAGCATAGATCATTCGGCCAAGGGATACTAACAACAGTGCCATAAATTCCAGATGGCTTACCTGAAATTGTAAACCCCAGGATTATGCTACAGAAAACTCCGGGTATAAATATATGTCAATTCACTTCTAAGCAAGAGATGTCAGCCAGGAGATGCGAAAATGTATCAAGAAAAAAAAAGGTGCGCCAATGGTTGATGTTACGAGTTTAGACAGATCAGAAAGAATGCATTCGTTATGGTTTATCGTGCCGTAATTGTTACCCGTGCGACCTACTTGCCCCCAACGGCTATACTCACCACTTGCGTCATAGCAAGCTTTCTGCCTTCCGTCTCCCATGTACACTTGAGTGAGTCGTAGTAGATAAGCTTCTTGCGTCTTACGTCAATAATCATCAGGTACCAATGTCCGTCGGTCCACATGGGTTGGAATATCTGCATGTTTCGATGTGCACAAAAAAGGTACATTAGCTGTCAGAATTTTGTATAGGCTACTGATTTGACTCTTCCAAAATAAATAACGCAGAGAGAAAGTCAAACCTCAGTCACCTTGTCGACCTTGCACCTCATATGGTTGCAAACAACCGCGTCCAAGTTAGCCTGCGTCAGACGTGTTCCTTGCAGTGCATCTTGCTAAAGCCCAGCGGGATTGCGGCCATGTGTCAAACAGTACAGAATTAGTAAAGGAGTCAACTTAAAAAGATTTTCATCAACGCATAACCGTAAGACGAACGTATCAGGCTTTGCAAGTGTTCTAACTCACCATTATCATTGTCGGCATGAACCATTGGTGAGAGCTGGATGTCTTTGACAACATCATGGCCACGACGGAAATAACCTGAAAAAACTCGGGAACACATTCACGGCTGTGCAGTGGATTTCATTGGCGGATGATAGAGTTTCTAACAAATAATTCCTACAGTGAAACATCGAGGAGACTCACGTCATCCATGACCCTTTCATTTGGGGCAAGCATCAGTAACGCCGTCCTGTCTGCAACGCAGTGGCCGACATCAGCTAGAATTTCGCTGGTAAGAAGAGGCAGGCATCGTTTGCAACCGTTAAGTTTTCAACGTTTTTATTCACATGAACTTGTTGCAGGAAATGTAAAAGTAAACATAATTTGTAAAACTTTGACCCGTGAGTTACATTATGAAGAACGTAGATTTCCAGGATTTTTACATGTGAATTATGCAATGCTAGCAGCCAACTATGTTTGCTTGTCGGACGAAACTCAAGCAGGGACAGAATTACGTAAGACATCCCCATTTAGTACCAATCACAAGTGTTGAATAGTAAATTCAGAATTAAAACATGCGCAGCAGTAATCATTCAAGCAAAAATTGGAAATAATTTCACAAGATTCTTTCACAGCTTATCCCATTCACACTAACGATCGACAGGCGCAGTAAACTACAAAGTTACAACGAATGGAAACTGGTACGATGTCGAGGTAACTACAATAACAAAGGTACTTTTTAGGGAGATCTTTGCTGAAGATGTATGCAGCCACAGCAAGCTCAACTCCAGTAAGATCCATGCTGCGCGTCGGCAAGAACGCCAACTTGAAGGCCTGAAACACTAAGCATGAATTAGAAAACTAGAACAGATCCAGTCCACTTTCAATGCGCCTAGGTTAACATTTGCCCAACAGTGACCGTACCTTCGGTATTTTTTTGGCATTCATGGCAAGCAGTTTCGACTCATGGACAACGCCGTCGCTATATACTGGGGCAAGGAAGTTATAGTGCTTCTGAAGTGACGTAGATCGCCATGGCAACTTGGTCCGTCGCGTACGAGTCCGGCGATCCTCAGCACCAGCTGCACCGGTCAGATCAACCTATTACATGTCACAGTCCAAGAAAGCTATTAATCCTTCTCCCCGAAGAATGAAATTGAATTTTGTATATATCGGAACGAATTATGAACCCAACGGCTATGCATTACTTCTTACCACGGGAGGGGAATTAGCCGGCTGAGGTTTCTCACGAGCAGTCCGTCGAGTACGACGACCTCTCTTTGTCCTGTTGCTTCTGAAAGGCATGTGGTCCATGCTAAAGCTTATGTCCAAAGTTGGGGCATAAGTTGGGACATCCCCATGTAACGGTGACTTCTCCATACACTGATCATCGTCCTTTGTGAGACCATCCATTCGTAATCGGCGCTTACTCCGGAAGGCCTTCCCACACGTGCGCTTGGCTCCGCACGTGCATTCACGTTGTTGCTGCGTATTATGAATGCTCGCCAGCCTAGTAAGTGCATGCCTGAAGTCTTCCACAACTTTATTATGCTGGCATATGCATTTGGTCAACCTCCGTATTTCTTTGTTCAACCCAGAAACGCTGGTGATAACACTGAGTTCGACGGGGCTACAGTTCTATAAGCGAAAGTGGTTCAGTTAAGTATTTAAGTATATTACACATGCATGGGTTGGGTATCATCACGGAATAAGTACAATTAACCTTGGTTACAGAATTACATTTGGGATTCCGGCATAGGATGAAAGGGTCCGTCCCGCTGAATGGATTGACTGAGCACGTGTCTGCCTGGGTAGAACAGGGTGATAACGGCATATCAGTCACAAGAGATGAATACAACGATGTAAAATCAAAGGGGATAGTAATCCCCACTGGGGCGTAGGTTGTAGCGTTTAGCTGTTAGCAGTGGGGGGAGTTGCGCGCCTAGCACACGATGAGGTGGAGTCAGACGGGGTTCGTAACCTAACACCGACAGTGACCGGAGTCTCGAAGAAGTTGTATCCTGCAGGATCCCTTCTCCATGAACGGGTTCTGGGCCGCCTGCGTAGTACACAACATCAATAGTCAGTAGCTAACATGAAACTTTGGCTTAATCAACGACATTCTGTTCAGGCATCCACAATCGTAATTCCACATTATGCTTACACATGTTGGTTTCTTTTCTCAAGTCTCCACTTAGGCCCACTAACAGGTAAAGACTTATGTGAACTGCAGCTGAAATAAAAACTGTAAGCTTAGAGGCCCAACCCCGCGTATATGACAGGACTGACTCAGGATTTTTGAAGATGTAAAACTTCTTTCGCGGTGTAGACTTGAAAAAAAAAAGGACTTTCGGCAGAAGAACGGCTGGTTATATTAGTTTGTGTGTTTTTTTTTTACGCGTTAGGCCCATTAGAAGTTAGTTCAGGTTCCAAATAAAAAACACAAAAACAAAAAATAAACACACAGAGAAGGGCACTTGTTTGGTTTGCGATGTACAGTGGACCCACGTGTGGCATACGGTGGGGGGAGGACTCACAGTATCAACCTCGGGGGGACTCACACTCGGACCCTCCGACAACATCCACCGATATCGAGATGTTTGTGGGAATTGCCAGTCGGTATAGACATTTACAAGTTATCGGATATCAGATACTTATAAAATGCATGTACGAACAACGGCCGACGATAACGTAACGGTATGACGTTACTAAGTGAGAACTAACCTCCGTGAAGCCTCTTTGGAGTGTTCCGCCCCTTTTGGTGGTCCTAGGTTTTGTATCGAATAACTATCTCTCTGGTTGGAGGACATGTTCAGCCGACGAATGTGTAGCGAACGCCAGTGGCAAGGCTCACCTTCTCTGCCGTTGATGAACCGATGGGATGTATAACACTGTTCCCCTTGATTTGTAGGACTTTGAAGTCTACCTCGATAACGCTGTTGTCAACATAATAGATCCATGGTTGGCCACAGTGAGAAGCATGACATACTATGCTTATGGATGAGGGCAGCACTTGGACTCCCTTTTAGAAACCTCTTTTCATTGAAAACTCAGTTGGATAGGCATGATATGTTGGAAAAGATAATTTGGGAAGCACGAAAAGGAGGAAAATATCACGGCTTAACTCTAGGGGCAATGTCGACTTTTACATCCCTAAAGCAATATAACCCTAAGATGCTTTTGTGGTGTTCCCAGTTTGATATGTCAATCACGTCAAATCCTAACTGCGCATCACCTACTGCACGCTACCTAAAGGGGTCGCATTCCCGCCAAAATTTGACGATTCCTCGTGCCTAGAGTCACGTGAGTTTTTCGAACTGAGCGCCAACACCAAAAAATCCACCCTCAGACAAATGTTCAGCATTGAGACGATTTAGTGAAGGTAGCTAGGAATTAAAACCTGTGAAGCCCTCTAAATAGAGAAATAAATAATAGAAAACTTGAAAAAATTAACCACCTGTTGAAACTATATATTTACTGTTGGGTATTTTTGTTGTGTTTTTAAATTATTTAAAGGTATTTATGTCGAAGGTGAAATTCGGGTGTATTTTTGTCGGGGTTTGAAAAATTCAGGGGCGTTTTTTGTGGTTAACTCTATAAGGAAATTAAAAGGTAAATTAAGTCCGCTTGAATGAAATTAAAAAGCTAAATAGTGAAAAATTTTCGACCCTAACATACCGTTGTCTGCAGTACATTGAAAAGGAAATGTTGATAAAAAAAAGGCACATCAAAACAATTAACAACACTTGAGACATAAGAAACAGGAATATAAGGTAATTAATGAAAACTGTATGAACAAAGTAAAACCACGAAAGAAGGAAAATTCACATTCTCAAAATTGCATGTAAGATATGGTACAGGTGAAGGACTAGAAAACCTCATACAGAACATAATATGAGAAATCAGAACACTAAATAAGTGACGCAAAGCTATTTATCATCTACATAACAAAGTCATAATAACATTGTATGAGCTGAAAAAAAACGCCCAAAAAAAATGACTAATATGAACATTAGTACTAAAAAAAATACGGTTGTAAAATATTCAATCTGCTAGGTGGGACAGCAAAATCTGTATAAATATCATGATGGAAAAAGTAGAAGCCATCAAAGGACCACAAAGAAGGGTACCGAGCAACAGAGAATAGGAGTGAAGATTAACATTTACTGGTATCCTTCTTATACGAGCTGATGAAGGGTACGATTGGTACAGAAGCTATATAATTCTTCCCTCACTTGTCAACGACCGTAGGGGACCATATACGTGACGCGCATAAGCTTCAAATGTTATCGTCTACTTAACATCAAATGCAGAGGCCGAACCAACAATGCATTCTCCAGGGTAGAGAAAACAGCAGGTGCGCGTAACAACTATGAAATCTTGATGCAGTCTTCAGTCGACGGGCTCCATCAATGGTTTCTTCCGTCCTTACTTGTAATATGACCGGTGAGCGCATCTCTCCTGAAGGGTGAAGGAATGAACGAATTGAATTTACGGCGTCCTATGTGCAGGAAACCAGAATTTTCTAAAAGAACTATTATATCGACTTCATATGAATTTAATTATTCATTAAAGGCTTTAATAGTAGAATCTATGTTATTCAACGTAATTAAATCAAGTTGACAACTACATTAGAAATTTAACTTAATTTAATAATTACTGAATAATTATATGTATTTAACATATATAGCTTAAAAATGGTAACAGAATACGAGTTTTATACAATTTAGTTGAATAACTGAGATTCTAAAATTTAATACTTTAATTATGTAAACAAAGAAAATTAATTATATTATCTTCAATATTAAATTAAACTATTTGAGTCAAAGTTAGTTAGTGTATAACTAATAAAATAACATTTTCAAAATAAGTTTAATCGGTTGAATTACGTTTTTAATTATTACTCTATACACCTAATTTGACTAAAAGTACAAAAAATACCCTAACCCTAAATTTCTACCCCCACCGTTTTTCCCTTCGCCAAACCTAATACCTAACTGCTTCAACGAACAAAAAAAAAACAGAAGAGAGAAAGAAATGAAAGAAAGGATAATAGAAAGGGAAAACGGAACGGAAAGAAAGAAAGAAACAACGAAGGAAAGGTTTTGGAGTTCTAAAATATTAAACAATGTTTCTTCGACAAGGTTTTTAAGAACTACCCATTGGTTTCTTAAAAGATTCATAAGGCAATGATAATCACTGAGCTTGAAAACAGTTGTCAAATTAAATATTTTATTCTGACAATTTCGAAACTCCGTGGTGAGACCGTGTGGTTAGGTTCTCACCGCCCTACAGCTTTACATTTTGAGGGTTTCGGAAGAGGCGTTAAGAATAGGTCTACTGCGTTTGGTTTATATGTTGTTGTATTAATCAGATTAGTTTTACCTCTCGTCTTTGTTATTATGACTTTCCCACCCGGCTGCTAATAGCCGAGTTACAGTCATAACCTGACCGACTAGGTCACCGGTTTTTAATTATGCTCATCCAGACGTCCCTCTCGGTTATATGATTGAAGTTGGGTTCACAACCACGAGGCACGAAGGAAAGTTGCAAAACTTGTAAAACGCAGGTTTTCACCTTACACTTGTTAAAACGTCGTGGCAGTGGCTTTATGTTAAGTTCAGAGCTCCGTTAACTTAAATCCAGTCTGCTGATGAACCCGTTCCACACCTCCATTATCAACTCCGTGACCAGGGGTTCCGAACACCATAGGTGACGGAGTAGTCTTCGGTAAAACATGAACGAATCTGCCAAAATGACTGCATCGCTGGTGAACCGGAGACTAAAAGTGTCTGGTCCGGTTTTTGAAACGAACACGGTTGACAACTGGTGCGAACCGGTTAGTGCCGGTCTGTACCGGTTGAAATCACTTCGTATTTGTATCGTAACTCCGATGCAAAGAGAATCGTTTTCGTCAAACGTGAACCAACTTACTAAGTAACCAGGAATATACAACTAGTCTTTGTTGTATAGACCAATTATTCGAATCTACGTTACACGACTATTGCCTAAAGGAGAAAAGTTAGTAAAATAAAATTCATGTTACCAAACATAATTTTATATACCGCTGTTAAAAGTTTATTACTCAAGAATGTCAGGAACGCAACAATCATAGTCGTGGTTAAAATATTAACCTATTGTCATAGTTGTCAGAACAGAACCGGTGATCGAACCGGTCAGGTCAATAGTTCACTGGGTCATTGCTTTAACCGGTGGGTCACTTGTTGTACCTACTGGCCCGATCCTGTGTAAATAAAGAATAAAATATGGTGAAAATTTTAAATTTAAAAATTAAAGTACATATCACCTCGCACATTTTCAAAATGTCCAGCTACTCTAAAACAATAAGGAACAATTAGAATAAGTATTTTGTTAATTATACTACATCAGAGATACGTTTATTATGTTTTGGCCATTTATAATGTCCAGATGTGTAGATACAGATATTCTCGTTGTTTGACCGGCATATTGACACCTAGCACTGTGCTAGTTGGGAGGAAGTAGCTTGGCAGAAATTGTCAGAGCTTGTTGTGGTATGTATTAGAGTTGGCTTGTGATAGAGCCGGAGCTTAGTTAACGTGATTAATTCATAATTCTGTAAGTGTAACTTTACTTCTTGGGCTCCGTTTTTTTTGTATGCCTTATTGTACTTTTTAATAAATTTATCATACAAAATTCTTCGGTTATTACTGGTACACAAATGTGAGTATATTAATGAATTTGACTATATGTGTTGGTTAAATATTAATTGAATTGGAAAACAGTTTTAACTGAGTCCAAGCATATTTAGTTTAGACGGATAAAAATAACAAAAAGAAGGATACTTAGTGAATCTTTGGTGCACAATAATTTCCTATGAATATTAAAGAAATGCATTTGAGGTTGGGACATATTTTTTCCCAAACATTCACTCTACGTGGTTTATTTTTCTTAATGTCTTCACTATAAGTGTTTGAAAGAAAATTGAATGATGCGTTAGTTTTGGAATTTGAAATTTTATCTGTTGTGAAATTGTCAACATTAATTATGTCCCTTTTTTAATCTGTGCGGTTGAGCAACATATTTAAGAATGAAAAGAAATAATATTTATCACTTAATATACCAAAATGGTTATACTATCAAAAATAAAGTTGTTATACACGTTATGTGAAGAAATTTAATTTATGTTCTCTGAAGATACGCAAAGAAAAAAAAATATTCAATTTAACAGTTAATATACACCTAAATAAATGTAAAAGTATACACGTTATTACGTTAAATTGTTTTAAATTTTAGATAACAAATGTTAAAGTTAATTATTAATCAAAAGTTAGATTTTTTCATATAAAAGTAGTTACAAAAAATCTTATTATTTAAATTTTTATCTACAGATATCTTGGTCTTTTTAGTGAAAGACTTTTGTCAACCTACAACTTTTTTTTGTAAAAGTAGTTTATTTTTATAAATATTTTATGCTATGCATAATCTATAATGTAAAAACAAAGTAGATCGTAATTTTAAACTATTTATATTCCCGTAATACTATTACGGGTAAAAATATTAGTTCCCATTTTATAGATATAAACATGTTGATAACTGAAATTAATGACTATGCAAAAGAAAGAAATGGTTGTAGAAATAAAAATAAATTTTTTTAATATCTTATTCGATAAAAAATCATTTAATATTTCTTATTTTTTTATGATTAGTTGTATTTTTTCACTACTCATTAGAACATTAACGTAACATTTAAGTTTAAACGTAAAAAATAAAATTTATTTTTGATCTCTTATTCGATAAAAATGCCTCTAATACTTCTGAATCTTTTATTTTTACTTGAAGTTTTTCATTACTTATTTGAACATTAGCGTTTTATAAGTTATTAAAATAAATAGTTAAGTTAAATTTTTTTGATTTTATTCAATAAAAACATATCTAACATATTTTATTATAGTATTACTTAAAATTTTTATTATTTACTCTATCATTGATATTTTTTCATTTTAAAGTCTTTATTAATTTTAAAATCAAAATTTTGTTTTTTATTTAATTTGATTTTTAGATGTGTATTTAAATTGTAATTTGTTAGTAACAAAAAATGTTAAAATTGAAATAGAAATTTTAAAATTTAAATTCAAGTTTTATTTAGTTTATATTTTAAATGTGTAAACCTATTTAGATGTATTTGTTTTATTATTTAAATATTATAATAAAAAATTGAATAAAAAATTATTTTTAAAAGATACCTAATTAAACTATTTTAAAAATTATATTATATAATCATATATTACATTTTTATTTAATATATATAACGTAAAATTTTTAAAACAAATAAGACTTTATATTTAATTTAATTTTTTATTATCCTATATGCATATCTTACATTAATATTTTTTAGTCGTACAACCCAGTTAAAAAAATCCATGGAGCACGACGGTGATTTTCTCAATTATCCTCTTTTCCAACCCAACACCTTTTTTCAAATTATCCCCATGGTCCAAAAACTAATGAACAAAGACATCCATATTACAGAGTTCGACCACTGCAATCCAAACTTAACCGGTCCGCACCGGTTCATTGCCGCATCCAGACCGATTATAAGACTAGACCGGTTTCGTCTCCGGTTCACCGACTTTCAGGTCGATCCGGTCCGGCTCTCCTAACAAACATTTTAGCTATTAAATTCAGGTTTAAGTAGAAAAACTATATGACTTTAAGTTTTTAAAAAAGGTTATCAGAAATGGAAAATATGGTCAACACACTTACTCTACCATGAGAAAAAATTTTGTTGCCATCTGTCATTACCCGATTTGTCCGTCGAGTTCAATCCATAAAGTTTAAGCAAGTCGAATACAACCATCATCTTTTTTACTGAGTACTTATAGGGGGCCAATGTTGTGTTCAATGCATCCACATAATGTAGCTAAAAACTTTAGCCATCCTGCGTCAGCCATGTCCACCAGCAGCACGCCGCAAGGCGCATACGAAGAGGCAGCTTCCATCGACCACATCCGCGGCCTAATCGCTGAGGCGCGCGGAGACATCCCGGAGCGCATATCGGTGGCGGAGAGAATGCGCCACGAATGCTGGGCCGCCGAAAACCCAGAGGAGGTCGCCAGGCTCATCAGCAACACACGGCCAAGGGGAGCAGGTGAAGCACTAAACTTCATTACATCTTGCATGCCTTTATTTCCAAACAGATTAACAAGTTGGGGCACAACCTATACCCATGTATGCATTTAGGAAAAGATATTCTAATCAAATTGTTGTCTGTGCAGTGGACGAGATGGTGCCGGATTGTGACTGGAGCAAGGTCGCCGGTTGGAGGAGCTGTCAGGCAGCACTACGTCAGCTATGCAACGAGCTCCGTCGACCGGCACCGTATTACGAGATCCAGACACGAGACTTCACTGTTGTGAGAATGGTTCACAGGTTCTTTGTCCTCATCCCTCCAGGAAAGCGCAGCAGTGCTCAATCCGCAGTGGGCCGATTATCCACAGACCCCACATAGCTCGGGAAGATGGCGCCTCCGAGATGATACGGCTGTTGCTGGAGATTTCTAGTAAGCACCTTGATGACTACAACTATGATCTCCTTGAGGAGTCCCTCGCAGTCAACCGTGATCTTGAGTGAGAGATCGGAGCGGTAAAATCCAGCTACCGGGAGCTCCGTTCTTCGTATAGGTATGTCCTCCGGTGTAACAACCCAGAGTTGGTCGACTCCGACTCCGACTCTTCCTGATAATCTGGGCATGCAAGAATATTAGCAACCAACCCTCAAAGCACAGTAAACCAACCTTATTAGGTTATCAACGTCGTTCCCGTTGCGTTTGGAAACTATTGCCCGCATGATGCCATTATCCTTACGTATATGATGTTTTTACCTTATCCTAATATTTCTTGGTTAATTCACCATTTGTATGAACAACTGTGTGCGGTTCATGGTATGTTTCGCGGTATATGTCGGATAAGATCAATTTGAGTTCTTAGTGTATGTTTCTGTCTGTGTTTTACTCTGTTTAGTCACTGTGGAAGCGGTTTCTTATGTTAGATATGCCTGAATTCATGCGAAGCTACAATAGTATTTCCTAAGTATAATGGATTCTGGTTTGTGGAACTGAGTTAATGTGTCAAACTTTATGTTCACCTATGCACTAATCTTCCTTCATGAACCACATGTAATGAGCAATGGTGTAGTGTTTCATGCATGTCATGAAACCGTATGCCGAGTCTGAAGAGAAATTTGGAAAATGTCCGACTACAATTATATGCCACCCCGCCCAGCTTACTTAAGCAGCACTGGGTCTGTATGTTTCCAGATCCTTAGACCTGAGTATGCATGATGAGGGTAACGTATAATAAGTTATTCCGGAAACCATAGTTTTTCGGTTTCGCTTATGAATACAAAAACCTGGACACGGCAATTATTTTACATCTCATATTGGATTCATTGGCCTCAAAACACATACGACGATTTCTAGCAAGAAATACCAAAAACATAGTAGTAGTCCATGAACTTTGGGCTTTACATGTACTACGGGGTACAAGCCCAACCCATGACAACTAGGTGTACCGCAGACAACAACCTCCTTCGTACATGTCAACCCGGCTAAAAAACAATTTGCCACGAGACCCAATAAAAAAACTTTATACATAAAACCTCAGTACAAACAACCACCAGACCCAACGAAAAAAAATACCCTTACTATTAAAAACAAAATGCCATGAGACGCAACGAAATAAATTGAAGAAGCTGATGCTACAAATTGTGTCACTTGAAGGAGTAGACTTTTGTCTGGAAGAGGTATACATTTCTTCATACACCAGACGGACATTTTTCAAAAGTGACATCGCATCATTCGACGTAGCCCACTTACTTGGCCCACTTCCTTCACAGTTGAATTCATAATTACAACATAGACATCGACACTCCCAGGTCACCGGCAAATCGCGTTCCTTCTTCTTGGACTCATCGGATCCCTTTATAAAAGCAACGAAACCAAATTAAGCAACCGGAATACAACGTGGAGGCTTCAGGCCAAAACTATTTTGTACTGAAAAGTCTCAAACGGTAAATACAACCAACGGAACCGACGGAAACAAGTATACCAGGAAGCTTAAGGTAACAACTAATACAAGCTATCTTAAAACTTAATACCCTCAAATGGGTTACCTTGCTATATACCAGAACAGAGTAAACTGAATTAATGAGAATTCAAATTCCCATGAAAATGAAAAACCAAGGACATGTATATCGCCCGTGATGATCAAAAGTGGGCCAAAAAAGGACACACAAAAATACAAGTAATCATACATTTAGTTACTTACGTTTCCAGTTCGGCAAAGGCAAACAGAACCAATCCAACATTTGAAACAACCACAGGAGCGATCAGATGTTCGAATTGCATGCTTCTCAAGACACTGTCTCATTTGGACCTGATCTTTTCACATTAGTTGCTACCGATACCCTTAACACGTTCATGCATTTATCACCTTGTAACGTCCAAGTAACGGAGCCACCCAAGAGTTCGTATACCACCTCGAGACCCACGATGATGAGAAGCTGAAGAACTCTCAGGGTGTCAACTCTGGACACAGAGCAGCAACAATAAATAAATATTGTACGGCTCAGACTCCTCACCACATAGGCCCTACGAGGACTACTCGATTGAGGCGTGACGTAATCCACCCAAGCGGTGACATTCAAGTTAACGTCCTCCGCAAATGGTGCATTTTGAAGAGAACAGGCTCTATTCTGCAACTCCACTTGCCCATCAGTTGTTGATGCAGATACGGGCACGACGCCAACACGATCACAATATATGCCACTGAAAAAAAGGAAAGCATGTTCAGATGAATAAAACATTTATGAAACGTGTAGATTTGGAATTACCTTTAAATTAACCAATTAACTATTGACCTTCCTGGAGCGGACATCGACAGTTTCATTGGAACGTGTACGTCAGTTTCTTTTCTTGTTCTCCTGATCTCCATATAACGCTACTTGCCCACGCAGCATGTTGTTACTGCCATTTTCACCATGTCCTCGGCAAGAATGAGGTTGAAAAATTAGCTACACGTGTATCTCGTACTTTTGTAAAATATTTCTATGCTACTTTTTTTCCCAGTAAAAGTTTATTTAATGAACCCACAATTAAAAAATAAAAAATAAAAAACACAAACAAACATCATCACCGATCCGGTTAATATCTAACTCCTCCTGTCCATTCTTAGTATTCAGTTTGCCGCTTGCGTCCTTTCTAATATTCGTTTTTTCAAAAATGAACATTGGAAAGGACTATCAAATCCGATATCGTTGGAGTTTCCAGTTGGGGAAGGAATAAAAGTAAAATGGAGTAAGAAAAAAGACGATAGTATTTGGCTGAATCCTTTTTGGCACGGGGTTGTGTAGCTATCCAGGTTAAAGCATGGATATTTCGTGACTTTTAAGTATAACGGTGAATCTAAATTTAATCTCATCGTGATCCGTTCGACTGCGTCGGGGATTGATTACTCAAGTTTGAGAAGTTTCCATAATGCTCAACCCCATATGATTCGGAAAATTATTTCCCACACGGTGGTGATCATCATGGAAACTAATCAAACTCGAGTAAACAATCTCCGAGTCACTCGAACAGATCAGCACGACCCTAAATTTAGATCCTCCGTTACACTTAAAAAACACGAACTACCCACGCCTTAAACCCGTTAACTATACAACTCTGTACCAACATTCATTAAGCCATAGACTAACGTCTTCTTTCTTGCTCCATTTTACTTTTATTCCTTCCTCGGTTGGGATACCTACCCTGATATCGGCTCTGAAAGCCCTCTCCAACAATCCTATTAAACTATCCGACCCTTCGTATTCTGCGACACGTACTCAACTAATTACTAACGACAGCCACAGAAAACTTAACTACACACCACCATTCTCTGTTGGGACCATTTTTAATTGAACTAATGATTTGAAATGTAATGAATGAAATTCACACGGCTTCGGAGTCATTATTTTCATTTTTTCATCCACAAACTTTTCATCACCATTCGAATTGAAAAGAAATTACTGGAGTCACAATAACTTCATACACAACAAAAATTAGTAGAGTACGAACCGATTCATGAAGACAGATAGGAGGACAGACGAATTCGAGATCGAAACCACGAGCCACCTCCACAAATTCCACGCAGTGCTTTTCTTCTAAATTGCTCCTTAAGTTATTCCGTCGGGCCAGAGACGAAACACTACAACGCGGAGGGACCGGAAAGGCAACACAAACCAGAAAATCTAGTTACAATAGACAATAAAAAACCAACTACCCGATGAACATGAACACATAAACCAACTGCAATAACATTCACGAAGAGGCTTAAACCGCTACCATAATACAATTCCCCAGACACATAAGCTTCTTTTCATGTTCCATTTCATCACCCAACAATACCTTACATTAATTAATTATAGACCTTTACTTTTTTTTTTAAACTAATCTGTACCCTTATCAACTATATAACTTCATAGTATGTGACCTGCTAGCATTCAATTGTTATCATGCAAATCCGGTTGCTTTCCAATACTGATAACGGTTCAATTTTTGTTCATGTAGCCTTATTACCATAGACAGAAATAATAAAAGACATCAATTTCATAGTCTCAATGACTTTTTAACTGGGTCACCGATGCCATACCTTCACTATCATATACGGTAGCTTAGGCCCTTCCTACCGTTTCCACACAGTAAGCAAACTTGTTCCATCCGCACTAAAGAAGCCATCCTCAGACCCTGTCTCCAACGATCGACCTCCCCCCCTCGTAAATTGTGGACCACTCGCTAAAAAACTGTCGAACATGGAACATTAAGTCAGGAACAGACCATAATACGTAGGTGGGTACAGCACCAACAAAAAACTATAACGGCATGATGGCCCAAAGTGGGCAACACAACAACATGCAACCTTCATGGTGACTTACCTTGGCAATTCGTCCAGGCGACAGTACTTTCATAGTATCTTAAACACAAAATATTTACATAAATTTAGCACCTTGAACTGTGTCCCTAACTTTTACATATCATACTCCCCATAACAGTATGAAATTTCTCACCTTACCTAACTTGTTCAACAATATCTTCTCCGTTGGTTTCTAACTTAAGTAACAAACAACCAGCAACTAAGTATCGGTCCAACAACACCCTACAAAAAAAAATAAATAGAAAAAAAATTAAGTCTATCAACTGGTCAAAACTTTCACCTCCTTCATTACCAAAAATTAACAAATCTGCAGAAATGTCTACCCGTTTACCGTTTCTACTGAACCACACCTTCACAAATCCCTCATCCGTCAACATTCTCGCGGGTAATCTCCCTCATCAAGGCTCCGGATTTCTCCCTCCTCCTCCGAGGGTCTCTTTGGTCTGTGGTATTTCAGATCTCTCGGCCGCTCATAACCTCATCTCGCAATTAACCACACAATAAATCACAGCGATACAAACCGCGTTACAACATAAATAACGCACAAATTGACGCTTGTGAAACACAGAAGATAAGGGGAGGACTTACCATAAAGGCCGGACCA
Organism: Arachis hypogaea; assembly: GCF_003086295.3. Classification (NCBI taxonomy): domain Eukaryota; kingdom Viridiplantae; phylum Streptophyta; class Magnoliopsida; order Fabales; family Fabaceae; genus Arachis; species Arachis hypogaea. The sequence goes on from NC_092050.1 coordinate 68,595,421, forward strand.
TTTCACACGAGAGAAAGGGGTTGATGTTTCTCCTTCTACGCCTGATGAACTGCCTTTAGGATTTTCATTTTAATAACAATGCCGCCCTGCTACATTCCTTTCACACCTTTCACGTTTTCACGGTCTTGGGCTCATCAAACAAAATTACCCGACCCAACACCCCATGCGACCCAACCCACACCCCCTCCTCTCATTCCACACACCATATAGGGCTCACCACCACATCAAAAACCAAACAACCACGGCCCAGCCCATGTAAGGTAACTCCAAATCTGGCTCTGTAAAATTGGCTACTTCCTTCCTGTTTTCAATAGCCGGCTAACAATTCCACAAATAAAGGAGACAAGCTTGCAGAGCTCTGACGACCCTGTTCCCTGCAACTAAGGTTCTTGCCACTTGTCAACCGCTGCTTCAATCTGTAACCACTAATCTGTACCACATAACTGGCCTTTCTAGTTCAGTGATTTTCTACTTTAGTGATGATGGATTTGTTGGCAATCTTATGGACTTAGATTGATGTCATACGTGCACATTGGATGATATTTGGATATGGTATTGACTTTTATTTTACTTATTATTTAAAAAATATGAATATAATTTAATTAAATCCTATGTTCTATTTATTTATTAATTAATAAAAAAAGTTATGTTCTACTCATTAAAAAAAAACTTAACACAATAATATGGAACTTATTACAAGAAAATAATAAAATAACATAAACACATGTACTCACACAGTATTCTATATGTACTGTACTACTACATACTCTATCTAATTAGTATATTCACAAAAAGAGAACCAATTAAAAAAATATAATTAAAATTTTTGTAAATGACCATTTGTTACTAAAAAAAATCTATCAAAAAAAGATCTTAAGAGATGTATAAGATATTTTTCCCTCTCGCATTAATAATGTTGCCTTAATTGAATCTCTAAATCTATCAATTAAACGATGATTTTGGATAGATAGGAAAATTAGAACTGACATCACACAATCACAAAAGAAAATAACAAGAACAATAATAATTCTATAAACCATATATAACATATTTATAAAGATAGTGATATTTAAACAATCTTGGCAAGCCATGTAATACTCCTTATAAAGGAGGTTCAAGATTCGATCTGATTAGAAACTCGATTCAAATTCGTTATTTTTGGATCGAGTTTGAGTCATGCTATAAAATGACTCAACCCAACTCAGTTGTGTTTTGTAATTAAAGTGTATATTTTAAAGTAAAATTAATAATAAAATATTATATTTTATATTTTAATTAATATTTTTATATTATATAATATTATTTTTATTTTAAAATAATTATTTTAGTATAAATATGATATAATATTTGTCAAATTTAATTTTTAAAAATAAAATTTTATTAACTTATTATATAAAATTTATAAATTTGTATATATTAATTAGATTTTTTATTTTAATAAATAAATTAATTATAATAATTACCGAAATAATTAATTTAAAAAATATTTACCAAAATAAATATTCATCTCTTTCTTTTATCTCGTTTACAGTGTAAACGAGATAAGACAGGTGGACGCGAAACGTTTATATCTCATTTATAGTGTAAATGAGATATATATATTTTTTTATTAAAAATTTGAAAATAATAAAAAATATTAACATTATCAATAATCCAAACTTTTAGCATGTAATTAGTACATAAAAAGGTTGGTAGAAGAGATTAAAATGGATATGTTTGATCAATTAGTACTCAAAAAGATTGATGGGATAGTGGAAAGAGAATTGAAACGGTTATCTTATCTCCCACATCCACGTGAAAGATAACCGTTTCAATTCTCTTTCCACTATCCCATCAATCTCTCTTACCAATTGGCAAACTGTTATTTTTATTTTTTAAATTTAAATCACTCCAATTGGATCATAATTGATCAAACATATCCATTTTAAAAAATTTTAAATTAAATTATGATCCAATTGGATTGATTTAAATTTGAAAAATAAAAATAACCGTTTGCCAATTGTTAGGAGAGATGGATGGGATAGTGGGAAGAGAATTGAAACGGTTATCTCTCACGAGATAGTGGGAGATAAGATAACCGTTTCAATTCTCTTCCCATCAACCTTTTAGAGTACTAATTGATCAAACATATCCATTTTAATCTCTTCTAACAACCTTTTTATGTACTAATTACATGCTAAAAGTTTGAATTATTGATAATGTTAATATTTTTTATTATTTTTAATTTTTTTTAAAATACATGTGATATACAAGTTTCGCGTCCATCTGTCTTATCTCATTTACACTAAACGAGATACATGTAAAATTATCTCATTTATAGTGTAAACGAGATAAGAGAGAAATATTTATTTTGATAACTATTTTTTAAATTATTTATTTCGTTAATTATTATAATTAATTTATTTATTAAAATAAAAAATCATATACTCATTTTATATCAATTAACCCGATTTATTTCGGATGAATTTAGAGTTGAATAAAAGTAAACCCGATATAATATTATTAGAGTGGGGACTAGGTCTATTAAATCTAGTTCGATCCTATCCGTGTATGCCCTTTATAACATTGAAACATAAGTGGTGCGAGAGTAGAAGTCGGCTAATTAAGAAATCAATATAGGGAATACGTTGTGAGTATAGTTCTTAACTAGCTAAGATCCGCCTCGTCAATTTAGAAAAGTTGTCACAAAAGTTTAGAATAAAAATATTGGGAGTATGAGTCCCAAGTCGTCTCCCAACGAGTTGCTAAAAAGGGTGCTAATTTATTAATCAGAAAATTTCGAGAGATTTTTGAGAGTTGAATGACAGAAAATAATTAATTGTAATTAAAAGAAAATTATATATTCTAATTAAAAATCCTTGACTGGGGGAATGATTAATTAGAAGTTCTATCCTTGTTGGAATTTTCTCAAGTGTAGTATAAAGAGGTTGTTGTTTTCACTTAGTTAACCCTTACTAAATAAAGGAAAGTCAAGTGATTGAGCTAACTCTTATTCGCAAATCCTAGTCCTCTTCCTTAGGAAGGTCTAGCGTTAGTAAATACAGAATTAGCCAACAACTTCTAATTTAACTAATCACTTGAGCATTCCAACTCAAGTGTCTTCTCTTAATCAACCCAATGTCAAGTAGGAAATCTACTCCATTGACATGGATACCATCTTCATTGTTAGGAGTTTGGAATAGAAAAGAGACATAATAAATTAAATAAAATAGGAATTAAAAATTAATTAAAGAAAAAAGTAATTCTCTGTATTAATAAATCCAAAATGCAACATACCTATCTGAACAAGGTTAATAAGTAATTGAAAAAGTAAAGGAATAAGGAAACAAACTAGAATAGTAACTTCAACGGAGGTGACGACTCTTCAATATCCAAATCCAAAGCGAAAGCATAAAACTAATAAACTATGAATGTAAAGAAAACCTAGAGAAAGAGTAGTTTCTCCCTAGATTCAGATCTAAAAACTAAAAACTATCCTAATGAGAATGTGTCTTGAGTCTCTGCATGTTCCCTAGCTTTAGTCTGTGTTTCTAGGCCGAAAACTGGGTCAAAATGTGACCCAAAATCGCCCCCAACGTATTCTGTTAATTCTGCAGATCGCGCATGTCACACGTACGCGTCAGTCACGCGTACGCGTTGCTGTTCTTTTTGGCGTGTCACGCATTTGTGTCAAGCACGCGCACGCGTCATCTTGCAGAACTCCAATCCACGCGTACGCGTCAGGCACGCGCACGCGTCAATACTCACTGGTAATCTCCTTAGTTTCTTGTGTTTCTTCCATTTTTTCAAACTTCCTTTCCATTCCCTAAGCCATTCCTGCCCTATGAAGCCTGAAACACTTAACACACGGATCACGGCATTGAATGGTATAAAGGAGAATTAAAATACACAAATTAAAGATCTCTAAGAAGCAAGTTATCAACCATAGAACAAACTTAGGAAGGAATTGTAAAATCATGCAATTCATATGAATAAGTGGGTAAAGACTTGATGAAACCACTCAATTAAACACAAGATAAATCATAAAATAGTGGTTTATCAACCTCCCCACACTTAAACATTAGCATGTCCTCATGCTTAGCTTAAGGAGATAAAATAAATGAGTAAGGAAAAATAAGACTCATACAATGTAATGCAACCTATGTATATGAATGCAACTATATGCTAAAATGATTTTGCCTATTTGGTTAAAAGTAAATAAGTTCTTCAAGACAACATAAATCAAATTCCACTAATTCAAATTATACAGTAAAAACAAGTAAACTTGTAAGAAGACAGCTCATGAAAGCAGGGAACATAGAATTAAGCATTGAACCCTCACTGATGGTGTATATACACTCTAGTCACTCTAGTGTATAGGGTAATCACTCTATTCTTCTCTAATCATGCTTTCTAAATCTTGTTCTTTATCTAACCAATCAACAAGTATTTAATGTACCAATGCAAACATCATGAGGTCTTTTCAAGGTTGTAATGGGGCTAAGGTAAAGGTGAGGATATATATATATATATATATATATATATATATATATATATGGCTAAGTGAGCTATAAATTGAATCTTTGAATGGCTTATGCTCTTACCTATACATACACTTTTTATCCTTTTAAAATTATGCCTAGCTACCCAAAGTTCCCACTTTTGCATATCATACTCATGCATCAACTTTTCTTTTAACTTGTATCACATATGCATTGATTTTTTATTAAACTTAACATTGGGGTAATTTTGTCCCCTTATTCATTTATTTATTTACTTAATTACTTGAATAAATTTTTTTTTGAAAATATAAAAACAAACATAACCTATCAATGCATATGGATTTTTAATTTTTCTGTTTCACATGAGTAGGCACCCAAATTTCTAATATTTTATCAACTGTAAAAACATAACACATTCCCTTGTTAACCCATGTTCCCACAATTTTTCCATACTTAATCGATACACAATCTCTAACTTAAGCTAACCAAAGATTCAATTGGGATATTTAATTGTTTTTCTACTTAAGGCTAGTGATGTGGTAAAATATAGAACAAATAGGATTAAAAGGCTCAAAGTGGCTAACAAAGGTAATGGAAGGGTAGGCTATTTAGGATAAGTGAGTTGATAATCAAATAATGGCATCAATCCTATGCATGCATATAAATACACTAAACATTGTACATATAGGATGAAACAAAATATAGATTACAATCATAGAGAAGTAAACACACAAGAATAAAATATTATGGTTAAATAGTGTAACCATGTAATTAAGCTCAAATCTCACAGGTTGTGTGTTCTTAGCTTTTTAAACTATGTTCCAATTTACAATCTTCAAACAAATTTAACACAAAAGTTTTGATTTAAAATTAGTGAAAATTTTCAAAAATAGAGTCCTAAAAAGAAACTTATTATATTTCAACCAAATAGAACATGCATCCAAATAACCTATTACTATGCAGTATATCCTATCCTAACAAAAGAAAAATAAATAAATATCCTATTCAATTGGTGTTAAGAAAGAGAAATTACCTCCGGAAGTCAGGTAATGACCGACCTCCCACACTTAAAGCTTTGCACCACCCTCGGTGCCATCAGTCAGAAACAAAGGGGGGCTGGTAGCAGTATCTCCACAATCGGGACCGTCATGACTCCCTGTGCTGGTAAATGAAGTGGAGTCTGGGGTGTCTGGGTTTTCTTTAGGTGGTTGGTTACCAACAAGCAGCTCCTTGAGGTATGTAAATCAGCGCTTGTTATGGTGCTCCCTTTGCTTTCCCTTCCGGTCAAGCCGGTTGATGAGCGGATAATTTATACCCTTTTTGCCATTATTTTTAGATAGTTTTTAGTATATTTTAGTTACTTTTTATTATATTCTTATTAGTTTTTATTCAAAAATTACATTTCTGGGCTTTACTATAAGTTTGTGTGTTTTTCTGTAATTTCAGGTATTTTCTGGCTGAAATTGAGGGACCTGAGCAAAAATTTGATTCAGAGGCTGAGAAAGGACTGCAGATGCTGTTGGATTCTGACCCTCCTGCACTCAAAATAGATTTTCTAGAGCTATAGAAGCCCAATTGGCGCGTTCTCAATTGCGATGGAAAGTAGACATCTTGGGCTTTCCAGCAATATATAATAGTTCATACTTTACCCGAGATTTGATGGCCCAAACTGGCGTTAAAAGCCAGCCAAAAACTTTCTAGCGTAAAACGCCAGAACTGGCATACTTTTCAGCGTTAAACGCCCATTTTGGCACCCAGGGTGGCGTATAACTCCAATATGAGGCATATGCACGTGGAAGCTTGAAAGCTCAGCCCAAACACTCACCAAGTGGGCCCCGGAAGTGGAATTCTGCACTATCTACACCTAGTTACTCATTTTTTGTAACCCTAAGTTACTAGTTTAGTATAAAAACTACTTTTAGAGATTCATTTAGCAACTCATGACAATTTTATTCCATATTGTATCTCTGACGGCATGAGTCTCCAAACCCTATTGGTGGGAGTGAGGAGCTCTGTTGTGTTTCAATGGATTAATGCAATTACTATTGTTTTCTATTCAATCACACTTGATTCTATTCTAAGATACTCACTCGTACTTCAATCTGGAGAAGATGATGATCCGTGACACTCATCATTATTCCCACATTTATGAACGCGTGCCTGACAACCACTCCTGTTCTATCTGAGCTCAACGTAGTCATTGGGCGACAGCTTGAGTGCGTATCTCTTGGGTCTCTGATTTACGGACCGAGTCCGTGGGATCAGAACCTTCGTGGTAGAGGCTAGAACCAATTGGCAGCATTCCTGGGATCCAGAAAGTCTAAACCTTGTCTGTGGTATTCCGAGTAGGATCTGGGAAGGGATGACTGTGACGAGCTTCAAACCTGCGAATGTTGGGCGCAGTGACAGTGTGCAAAAGGATAGAGAGATCCTATTCCGACGCTAGCAGGAACTGACTGATGATTAGCCATGCATTAGCTGTACATGGTATTTTTCATCCGAGACGAGAAATCCGATAGTTGATTAGATGTGCAGAGATTGTACCTAGTATTTTTCATCCGAGAGGATCATAAAGCTTGCCATTGAAGGAAGCCATGCGTGTTTGGAGAAGAAGACAGTAGGAAAGCAGAGATTCAGATGATAGAGCATCTCCGGAACCTCAACCTGTTCCTCATTACTGAATCACAAGTACCATTTAATTCATGCTATTTACTTTTCATAACAAAACCATTTTTATTATTAATCTTCTGACTAAGATTTACAAGGTAACCATAGCTTGCTTCAAGCCGGCAATTTCCGTGGGATCGACCCTTACTCACGTAAGGTATTACTTGGACGACCCAGTGCACTTGCTGGTTAGTTGTGCGGAGTTGTGAAAAGTGTAATCACAATTTCCCACACCAAGTTTTTGGCGCCGTTGCCGGGGATTGTTTGAGTTTGGACAACTGACAGTTCATCTTGTTGCTTAGATTAGGAAGAATTTACCTTTTTGGTTGGTTTAGAGTCACTAAATTTGAGTCTTTTATTTTCTTTTCAAAAATCTTTCAAAAATTTTTATTTTTCTTTATTAATCTGTTATTTGTCTTTGAGTCTTTTATTATTGTTTTTGTTAAAAAATTTTAAAATCCTTGTTTTATTTTTCTAAATTTCTTTTCGAAATTTTTAATAAATAAATAAAAACTAATAACCTCATAATTTAGTCTTCTGTTTGAGTTTAGTTTCATGTTTTAAGTTTGGTGTCAATTGCATGCCTTTATTTTTCTTTCAATTTTTCGAATTACATGTTCTTAGTTCTTTCTTGATCTTCAAGTTGTTCTTGTTTATTTTCCTTGTTTGATCTTTAGTTTTTTTGTTTTGTGTCTTTCTTTGTTTCTCTTGTGCATTTTCGAATTATTAGTGTCCAAAGTATAAAAATTTTTAAGTTTGGTGTCCTTTGTGTTTTTATTTTCTTAAAAGATTTCCAAAATTTGTTCTTGGTGTTCATCTTGATCTTCAAAGTGTTCTTGGTATTCATCTTGACATTCAAAGTTTTATTGTTTGCTTTCTTTGTTTTGATCTAAAAATTCTAAGTTTAATTTGGTGTCATTTTATTGTTTTTCTCTTTCCTCATTAAATTCAAAAATATCTTTTCTCTTTATTTTAATTTAATTTTCGAAATTTTCCTTTAAAAATTCAGATTTTTATTTTAAAATTTTTTATCTTATCTTAGTTTTAAATTTCAAAATTCAAATCTTTTTCAAAAAAATCATATCTTTTTCAAAATCTTATCTTATCTTATTTTAAATTCAAATTTCAAATTTCAATCAAATTCCAAAATTCAAATTTCAAAATTCAAAATTTAATTTTTAAATTTAAAATTTAAATTTCAAAATTTTTTAATTTAAATTCCTTATCTTCTCTTACCTAACCTATCTTATTTTTTCTAATCTCAAATCTTAAAATAAAATCTTTTTCAAGTCTTTTCTTTTATTTATTTTCTTACAAGTATCTTTAATTTTAAGACATATCTTTTTCAAAACTTCCTAACCAATTTCCCTCTCTTCAATTTTTGAAAATCCTCACCCACATCTTTTTCAAATCTTTTTAACTAATTAATTAATTTAGTTTTCAATTTTCTTTTATTTCTTTTTCTTCTAATTTTTGAAATTATATTCAAATTTTTATTTATTTTATTTTATTTTATTTTCTTTTAATTTCGATATTCAAAAAATAAAAAATAAAAAAAGGAATAAAACTTTTATTTACAATCCACATCATTTCCTTTCTCCATCATGGACCTAAGTGGAAATAAACAGTCCAGAAGGACTCTGGGGTCATATGCTAACCCACTACTGCTTCATATGGGAGTAGTATCTGTATACCCCCCATCAGAGCCAGCAGCTTTGAGCTAAACCCTCAGCTCATTATCATGGTGCAGCAAAATTGCCAGTATTCCGGTCTTTCACAGGAAGAACCTACTAAGTTTCTGGCACAGTTCTTACAAATTGCTGACATAGTACGTGATAAGGAAGTAGATCAGGATGTCTACAGATTATTACTGTTTCCATTTGCCATAAAAGATCAAGCTAAGAGGTAGTTAAATAACCAACCCACAGCAAGCATAAGAACATGGAAACAGTTATCAGACAAATTTTTGAATCAATATTTTCCTCCAAAAAGGATGACACAGCTAAGGCTGGACATCTAAGGCTTTAAACAAGAGGATAATGAATCTCTTTATAATGCATGAGAGAGGTACAGAGGGATGCTAAGGAAATGCCCCTCTGAAATGTTTTCAGAGTGGGTGCAATTAGACAACTTCTACTACAGGCTTACAGAAAAGGCCCAGATGTCTCTAGACCACTCAGCTAGTGGATCTATACACATGAGAAAGATAATTGAAGAGGCTCAAGAGCTCATTGATATAGTTGCTAGAAATCAATATCTATACTTAAGTAGTGGGTCCTCCATGAAAGAAAAAGCTAAAGCAGTATCCACTGAACTTAGTCCTCAAGAACAAGTTGCTGAACTCAATCAGCAATTGCTTATTATAACAAAACAGTTTGCAGAATTCAAAGAGATGCTCCAAGACACTAAAAATGCTAATAAGAATATGGAAGCACAATTGAATCAGATAAGACAGTAGCTATCTAAACAGATAACAGAAGAATGCCAAGCTGTTAAATTAAGGAGTAGAAAGACATTGAATGTATCAACTCAAGGCAGCAGAAAACCAAGAAAAGAACAACTGACAGAGGATAACCAAACCACCACCCAAAATCCCTCTGAGGACAGTAAGAGCCAAGAGAGGAATGATTCTGGCATTCAAACGCCAGAAAAGGGTGGACAGTTGGCGTTAAACGCCCAAGGGATGGCCAGTTCTGGCGTCCAAATGCCAGAAAAGGGTGGCAATCTGGCGTTAAACGCCTATGCAGCCCCCAATTCTGGTGTTCAAACGCCACTAAGGGATCAGACACCTGCAAGTGCTGATAACAACCCCCTTAAGCAGGCTTCTCCAACCACTTCTGTAGGAAATAAACCTGCAGCAACTAAGGTTAAAGAATATAAAGCCAAGATGCCTTATCCTTAGAAACTTCGCCAAGCGAAACAGGATAAACAATTTTCCCGCTTTGTAGACTATCTCAGGACTCTTGAAATAAAGATTCCATTTGCAGAGGTACTTGAGCAAATACCCTCTTATGCTAAGTTCATGAAAGAGATCTTAAGTCATAAGAAGGATTGGAGAGAAACTGAAAAAGTTTTTCTCACTAAAGAATGCAGTGCAGTCATTCTGAAAAGCTTACTAGAGAAGCTTAAAGATCCTGGAAGCTTTATGATACCATGCACATTAGAGGGTGATTGCACCAAGACAGCTCTATGTGATCTTGGGGCAAGTATCAGCCTAATACTTGCATCCACCATCAAAAAGCTTGGTTTGACTCATGAAGTTAAACCAACCCGGATATACTTCCAACTTGCTGATGGCTCCATAAAAAATTCCATTAGGCGTAATTGAGGACATGATTGCAAAGTTGGGCCATTCGCCTTTCTCACTGACTTTGTAGTGCTGGAAATGGAGGAGCACAAGAGTGCAACTCTCATTCTAGGAAGACCATTCCTAGCAACTGGACGAACCCTCATTGACGTCCAAAAAGGGGAGATAACCCTGAGAGTCAATGAGGATGAGTTTAAATTGAATGCTGTCAAAGCTATGCAGCATCCAGACACATCAAAAGACTGCATGAGCACTGATATTATTGACTCCCTGGTAGAAGAGGTCAATATGACTGAGAGTATCGAATCAGAGCTAGAGGACATTTTTAAAGATGTTCAACCTGATATGGAGGAACCAGAGAAAACAGAAGAACCTCTGAAGACTCCTCAGGAAGAGGAGAAGCCTCCTAAACCCGAGCTCAAACCACTACCACCATCCTTGAAATATGCATTTCTGGGAGAAGATGACACTTTTCCTATGATCATAAGCTCGACTTTAAAACCACAGGAAGAGAAAGCACTAATTCAGGTGCTAAGGACACACAAGACAGTTCTTGGGTGGTCCATAAGTGATCTTAAGGGCATTAGCCCAGCCAGATGCATGCACAAGCTCCTATTGGAGGATGATGCTAAGCCAGTAGTTCAACCACAGAGGCGGCTGAATCTAGCCATGAAGGAGGTGGTGCAGAAAGAGGTCACTAAGTTACTAGAGGCTGGGATTATTTATCCTATTTCTGATAGCCCCTAGGTGAGCCCTGTCCAAGTTGTCCCCAAGAAGGGAGGCATGACAGTGGTTCATAATGAAAAGAATGAACTGGTTTCTACAAGAATAGTTACAGGGTGGCGTATGTGTATTGACTACAGAAGGCTCAATACAGCCACAGGAAGGATCACTTTTCTTTACCATTCATAGACCAGATGCTAGAGAGAGTAGCAGTTCATGAATACTACTACTTTTTGGATGGCTATTCAGGTTATAACCAAATTGCAGTAGATCCTCAGGACCAAGAAAAAATAGCATTCACATGTCCATCTGGAGTATTTGCCTACAGAAGGATGCCATTTGGCCTGTGCAATGCACCTGTAACCTTTCAGATGTGCATGCTCTCTATTTTCTCTGATATGGTAGAGAAATTTCTGGAAATCTTCATGGATGACTTATCAGTATTTGGAGACTCATTTAGCTCCTGTCTTGACCATCTAGCACTTGTTCTGAAAAGGTGTCAAGAGACTAACCTGGTTTTAAACTGGGAGAAATGTCACTTTATGGTGACTGAAGAAATTGTCCTTGGGCACAAAATTTCGAACAAGGGAATAGAGGTGGATCAAGCTAAGGTAGAGGTAATTGAAAAATTACCATCACCTGCCAATGTTAAGGCAATCAGAAGCTTTTTGGGGCATGCAGGATTCTATAGGAGGTTTATAAAGGATTTTTCAAGAATTGCAAAACCTCTAAGCAATCTGCTAGCTGCTGACACGCTATTTGTCTTTGGCACAGAGTGTCTGTAGGCATTTGAAACTCTGAAAGCTATGCTAGTCACAGCACCAGTCATTTCTACACCAGACTGGACATTACCATTCGAACTAATGTGTGATGCCAGTGACCATGCCATTGGTGCAGTATTGGGATAGAGGCATAACAAACTTCTGCATGTCATTTACTATGCTAGCCATATTTTGAATGATGCACAGAAGAATTACACAACCACAAAAAGAGTTGCTTGCAGTGGTTTATGCCATTGACAAGTTCAGATCTTATTTAGTAGGATCAAAAGTGATTGTGTACACTAACCATGCTGCTCTAAAATATCTCCTCACAAAGCAGGATTCAAAACCCAGGCTCATAAGATGAGTGTTGCTTCTGCAAGAGTTTGATATAGAAATAAGAGACATAAAGGGACAGAGAACCAACTAGCTGATCACCTGTCCCGAATAGAACCAGTAGCAAGAGCTTCCCTCCCTCCTACTGAGATCTCTGAAACCTTTCTGGATGAGCAACACTTTGCCATTTAGGAAGTGTCATGGTTTGCAGATATTGCAAACTATAAAGCTGTGAGATTCATACCCAAAGAGTACACTAAGCAGCAAACGAAAAAATTAATTTCTGATGCAAAGTACTACTTGTGGGATGAACTATATCTCTTTAAGAGATGTGCAGACGGAATGATCCGTAGATGTGTGCCTAGAGAAGAGGCACAGAAGATCTTATAGCATTGCCACGGATCACAGTATGGAGGACATTTCGGAGGTGAGCAAACAGCCACCAAGGTTCTCCAATGCGGCTTCTACTGGCCTACTAATGAGCGGATAATTTATACGTTTTTTTGGCATTGCTTTTAGGTAGTTTTTAGTATGATTTAGTTAGTTTTTACTATATTTTTATTAGTTTTTATTCAAAATTTACATTTCTGGACTTTACTATGAGTTTGTGTATTTTTCTGTGATTTCAGGTATTTTCTGGCTGAAATTGAGGGACCTGAGCAAAATCTGATTCAGAGGCTGAAAAAAAGACTGCAGATGTTGTTGGATTCTGACCTCCCTGCACTCGAAATGGATTTTTTGGAGCTACAGAAACCCAATTGAAAAGTAGACATCCAGGGCTTTCCAGAAATATATAATAGTCCATACTTTGCTCAAAGATAAACGACGTAAACTGGCATTCAACGCCAGTTTCATCTTGTATTCTGGTGTTAAATGCCAGAAACAGGTTACAAGTTGGAGTTAAACGCCCAAAACAGGTTACAACCTGGCGTTTAACTCCAGAAACAGCCTAGGCATGTGTAAAGCTCAAGTCTCAGCCCCAGCACACACCAAGTGGGCCCCAGAAGTGGATTTCTGCACTATCTATCATAGTTTACTCATTTTCTGTAAATCTAGGTTACTAGTTTAGTATTTAAACAACTTTTAGAGATTTATTTTGTATCTCATGACATTTTTAGATCTAAAATTTGTATCTTAGACGGTATGAGTCTCTAAACTCCATTGTTGGGGGTGAGGAGCTCTGCTGTGTCTCGATGAATTAATGCAACTATTTCTGTTTTCTATTCAAACATGCTTGTTTCTATCTAAGATATTAATTCGCACTTCAGTATGATGAATGTGATGATCCGTGACACTCATCACCATTCTCAACCTATGAATGCGTGCCTGACAACCACCTCCATTCTACCTTAGATTGAATGAATATCTCTTGGGTTCCTGGCTCATGAGTCTGATCGCCTCTCCTGACAACAGAACTTTCAGATCCGTGAGACCAGAGTCTTTGTGGTATAAGCTAGAATCCATGGGCAGCATTCTTGAGATCCGGAAAGTCTAAACCTTGTCTGTGGTATTCCGAGTAGGATCCAGGAAGGGATGACTGCAACGAGCTTCAAACTCGCGAGTGCTGGGTGTAGTGACAGACGCAAAAGGATCAATGGATCCTATTCCATCAAAAGTGAGAACCGACAGATGATTAGCCATGTACATGGACCTTTTTCACTGAAAGGACGGATGGTAGCCATTGACAACGGTGATCCACCGACATACAGCTTGCCATGGAAGGAGCCTTGCGTGCGTGAAGAAGATGACAGTAGGAAAGTAGAGATTCAGAAGACAAAGCATCTCCAAATCTCCAACACATTCTCCATTACTATATAACAAGTATTTATTTCATGCTCTTTTATTCTTCGCAATTCAAACTGATAATCATAATTGATATCCTGACTAAGATTTACAAGATAACCATAGATTGCTTTAAGCCGACAATCTCCGTGGGATCGATCCTTACTCACGTAAGGTATTACTTGGATGACCCAGTGCACTTGCTGGTTAGTGGTACGAGTTGTAAAAAGTGTGATTTACAATTTCGTGCACCAAGTTTTTGGCGCCGTTGCCGGGGATTGTTCGAGTTTAGACAACTGACGATTTATTTTGTTGCTTAGATTAGGAAAAAAATTTTCTTTTTAGTTTAAAGTCTTCTATTATTGTTTTTGGTTAAAATTTTAAAATCCTTATTTTATTTTTCTAAATTATTTTCGAAAATTTTTAAAACCAATAACTTCATGATTTAGTCTTCTGTTTGAGTTTAGTTTCATATTTTAAGTTTGGTGTCAATTACATGATTTTATTTCTCTTTCAATTTTTCGAATTATATGTTCTTAGTTCTTTCTTAATCTTCAAGTTGTTCTTGCTATTTTTCTTGTTTGATCTTGAGTTTTTCCTGTTCTGTGTATTTTCTTGTTCTTCTTATGCGTTTTCAAATTATCAGTATTCAAAAAAAATTTATATACATTAAATACCTTTTTTAAAAACACTTTAAATTTATAGCTTAGTTGGCCAGAGCGTTGTGCTTATATTCTTGGTAATTGGGTATCTTCCTTTTAAAACTGTTTCAAAAATAATTTTTCTTTGATTAAATCTTATGTCAAACTTTAAGTTTGGTGTTCTCTTGTTATTTTTCTTTAATTTTCGAAAACTTATTTTCAGTTTTCTACAAGTTTTAAGTTTGGTGTTCTTTTTTTACGTTCTTGTGAGTCTTCAAGGTGTTCTTGAATCATCTCTGTATTTTGATCTTAAAATTTTTAAGTTTGGTGTTCCTTGGTGTTTTCCCTCCAAAACTTTCGAAAAACAAGGAGCATTAGATCTAAAAATTTTAAGTCTTATGTCATTTTATTGTTTTTCTCTTTCCTCATTAAATTTAAAAATATCTTTTCTCTTTATTTTAAATTGAATTTTCGAAAATTACTTTTAAAAATTCAGATTTTTATTTTAAAAATCAAATCTTTTCAAAATTGAAAATCTTTTTCAAAAATCATATCCAAAGTTTTTCAAATTGTCTTAATTAAGCAATTATTTTCATTTTCAAATTTATTTTTCTCCTGGTTTTCGAAATTTACATTTTAATTTCTAAATATTTTATTTTATTTTATCTTATTATTTTTATTTATCTTAATAATTTGGTTTGTCCTACTTAAATAAAATAAAAACAAAAATATATTTTCTTTGCAATTCATATCAATTCCATTTTATCCATCATGGATCTAAGTTGAAATGAACAGTCCAGAAGGGCTCTGGGGTTATATGCTAATCCCACTACTGTTGCATATGGGAGTAGTATTTGTATACCTCCTATCAAAGCAGGAAGTTTTGAGCTAAATCCTCAGCTCATTGTCATGGTGCAGCAAAACTGCTAGTATTCCGGTCTTCCACAGGAAGAACCTACTGAGTTTCTGGCACAATTCTTGCAAATTGCTGACATAGTACGTGAAAAGGAGGTAGATCAGGATGTATACAGGCTGTTACTGTTTCCGTTTGCTATAAAAGATCAAGCTAAAAGGTGGTTAAATAACCAACCCACAGCAAGCATAAGAATATGGAAACAATTATCAGACAAATTCCTGAATCAATATTTCCCTCCAAAAAGGATGACACAGCTAAGGCTGGACATCCAAGGCTTTAAACAAGAGGATGATGGATCTCTTTATAATGCCTGGGAGAGGTACAGAGGGATGCTAAGGAAATGCCCCTCTGAAATGTTTTCAGAGTGGGTGCAATTAGACATCTTCTACTATGGGCTTACAGAAAAAGCTCAGGTATCTCTAGACCACTCAGCTGGTGGATCTATACACATGAGAAAAACTATTGAAGAGGCTCAAGAGCTTATTGATATAGTTGCTAGAAATCAGCATCTGTACATAAGTAGTAGGTCCTTCAAAAAGGAAGAAGCCGAAGCAGTATCTACTGAACCTGGTCCTCCAGAACAAGTTGCTGAACTCAATCAACAATTGTGTTTTCTAATAAAACAGCTAGCAGAATTCAAGGAGATGCTACAAGATACTAAAAATGCTAATAAAAATATAGAAGCACAATTGAATCAGACAAAACAGTAGATATCAAAGCAGATAACAGAAGAGTGCCAAGCAGTTCAATTAAGAAGTGAAAAAATATTAAATACCTCACTTCAGAGCAGCAGAAAGCCAAGAAAAGAACAACTAACAGAGGATGAGCAAAATATCATCCGAAATCCCTCTGAGGACAGTAAGAGCCCAGAGAGGAATAACTAAACGCCAGAAAAGGATGCAAAGCTGGCGTTAAACGCCCAACCCACGCGCAGTTCTGGCATTTAAACGCCAGAAACAGGCAAGGAGCTGGCGTCAAATGCCCAATGAAAGCTCAGTTCTGGCGTTCAAATGCCAGAAACAGGTAAGAAGTTGGCGTCCAATGCCAATCCAGCTTCCAACCCTGGCATTCAAATGCCAGTGAGGGATCAGACACACACAAGTACTGATAGCAACCCCTCTAAAAAGGCTTCTCTAACCACCTCTGTAGGAAATAAACCTACATCAACTAAGGTTGAGGAATATAAAGCCAAGATGCCTTATCCTCAAAAACTCTGCCAAGAGGAGCAGGATAAGCAATTTTCCCGCTTCGCAGACTATCTCAGGACTCTTGAAATAAAGATTCCGTTTGCAGAGGCACTTGAGCAAATACCCTCTTATGCCAAGTTCATGAAAGAGATCTTGAGTCATAAGAAGGATTGGAGAGAAACTGAAAGAGTTCTCTGAAGGAACTGAAGATTGATGGTTTAGAGGTTATAGTAAACTTTCGTTGCAAGTATAGTTACTAAACAAAACAATCAACCTTTCTTACAAAAGTTTTGGTTGTCACAAGTAACAAACCCCTTTAAAATTGATAACCGAGTATTTAAACCTCGGGTCGTCTTCTCAAGGAACTGCAGGGAGGTGTTCTTATTATTGGTTATGAGTCTTGTAAATTGGGGATTTTAAAAGTAAGAAAGAAGTATGTTGAATGACAAGTAAAATAAATAATAACTATAAAATAAAACTCTTGGCAAGGTATAAGAACTGGAAGTCCTATCCTTATCAATTGTGATGAGAATTGGATTTTAATCCCACTTTGTTAACCTTTAACTATGAAGGTAAATTAATTGGATTAATTAGCTTAATCCTCAGGTCCTAGTCAATTCCTATGGAAAGACTAGAGTTATTGGAGCAACTCCCAATTTCAACCACTGCTTTATTTGACAGCTCAAGCGTTACCAATTACTTAACCAAAGCCAAAAGGGAGAAAATATCTAAATTAAATTAAAAGCATCAATATAAATAAAGCAAAGCAATCTTAAATCTGAAATACCTCAAATAATATTAATTAAGAAAATCATAACATGAATGTAGCATAAGCTAATTTGGAAATATAAATATCAATTAAAGTAATAAAATAAAAGTAGAAAAATAAATTAAAGGAAAATTGAACCTGATAAAAAGAAATAATCCTGGAAGTAAGAAAAATCCTAATCCTAAATCCTAAGAGAGAGGAGAGAACCTCTCTCTCTAAAAACTACATCTAAAACTAAAATTATAAATGTGAAAGCTTGATTATGAATGGATGCATTCCCCCACTTTATAGCCTCTAATCTGTGTGTTCTGGGCTGAAAACTGGGTCAAAAATAGCTCAGAAATCACCCCCTGCGATTTCTGTTACGTTCAGGTCGCGGAAAAGTGACGCGGAGGCGTCGTCCACGCGTCCGCGTGGATTGAAGTTCGCAGATGCGACATGGGCGCGTCATTCACGCATTCGCATCGCTTAACTTTGGGGAAGCTATGGCAATTTATATATTAAATCGAAGCCCCGGACGTTAGCTTTCCAACGCAACTGGAACCGTGTCATTTGGACCTCTGTAGATAAAGTTATAGCTGTTTGAGTGCGAAGATGTCAGGCTGGACAGCTTAGCAATTTCTCCAACTTCTTGTATTCCTTCCACTTTTGCATGCTTCCTTTCCATCCTCTGAGCCATTCCTGCCCTATAATCTCTGAAATCACTTAACACACATATCAAGGTATCTAATGGTAATAAGAGAGGATTAAACATAGGGAACTTAAGGCCAAAGAAGCATGTTTTCAATCAAAGCACATAATTAGGAAGGCAAATGTAAAACCATGCAAACAGTATGAATAAGTGGGTAAAGAGTTGATAAAAATCACTCAATTGAGCACAAGATAAACCATAAAATAGTGGTTTATCATTCTCCTCACTGAAGAATGCAGTGCAGTCATTTTGAAAAGCTTCCCAGAAAAGCTTAAAGATCCTGGGAGCTTTATGATACCATGCATATTAGAGGGTAATTGCACCAAGACAGCTTTATGTGATCTTGGGGCAAGTATCAACCTAATACCTGCATCCACTATCAGAAAGCTTAGTTTAACCGAAGAAGTCAAACCAACCCAGATATGTCTCCAACTTGCTGATGGCTCCATTAAATACCCATCAGGCTTGATTGAAGACATGATTGTCAGGGTTTGGCTATTCCCCTTTCCCACTGACTTTGTAGTGCTGGAAATGGAGGAGCACAATAGTGCTACTCTCATTCTAGGAAGACCTTTCCTAGCAACTGGATGAACTCTCATTGATGTCCAAAAGGGGGAAGTAACCCTGAGAGTCAATGAGGATGAGTTTAAGTTAAATGCTGTCAAAGCCATGCAGCATCCAGACACACCAAAAGACTGCATGAAAGTTGATCTTATTGACTCTCTGGTAGAGGAGATCAACATGGCTGAGAGTCTCGAATTAGAGCTGGAAGACATCTTTAAAGATGTTCAGCCTGATCTGGAGGATTCAGAGGAATTGAAAGAGCCTCTGAAACTTCCTCAGGAAGAGGAGAAACCTCCTAAACCTGAGCTCAAACTACTACCACCATCCCTGAAATATGCATTTCTGGGAGAAGGTAACACTTTTCCGGTGATCATAAGCTCTGCTTTAAATCCACTGGAAGAGGAAGCACTACTTCAAGTGCTAAGGACACACAGGGCAGCTCTTGGGTGGTCCATAAGTGATCTTAAGGGCATCAGCCCAGCAAGATGCATGCACAAGATCCTATTGGAGGACGATGCTAAGCCAGTGGTTCAACCACAGAGGCGGCTAAATCCAGCCATGAAGGAGGTGATGCAGAAAGAGGTCACCAAGTTACTGGAGGCTGGGATTATTTATCCTATTTCTGATAGCCCTTGGGTAAGCCCTATCCAAGTTGTCCCCAAGAAGGGAGGCATGACAGTGGTTCATAATGAAAGAAATGAACTGGTTCCTACAAGAATAGTTACAGGGTGGCGTATGTGTATTGATTACAGAAGGCTCAATACAGCCACCAGGAAGGATCACTTTCCTTTACCATTCATAGACCAGATGCTAGAAAGACTAGCAGGTCATGAATACTATTTCTTTTTGGATGGCTATTCAGGTTACAACCAAATTGCAGTAGATCCTCAGGACCAAGAGAAAACAGCATTCACATGTCCTTCTGGAGTGTTTGCCTACAGAAGGATGCCTTTTGGTCTGTGCAATGCACCTGCAACCTTTCAGAGGTGCATGCTCTCTATCTTCTCTGATATGGTAGAGAAATTTCTGGAAGTCTTCATGGATGACTTTTCAGTCTTTGGAGACTCATTCAGCTCCTGCCTTAACCATTTAGCACTTGTTCTGAAAAGATGCCAAGAGACCAACCTAGTTTTAAACTGGGAAAAATGTCACTTTATGGTGACTGAAGGGATTGTCCTTGGGCATAAAATTTCAAATAAGGAAATAGAGGTGGATCAAGCTAAATTTGAAGTAATTGAAAAATTACCACTACCTACCAATGTTAAGGCAATCAGAAGCTTTCTGGGGCATGCAGGATTCTATAGGAGGTTTACAAAGGATTTTTCAAAAATTGAAAAACCTCTGAGCAACCTGCTAGCTGCTGACACGCCATTTGTGTTTGTCACAGAGTGTCTGCAGGCGTTAGAAACTCTGAAAGCTAAGCTGGTCATAGCACCAGTTATTTCTACACCAGACTGGACATTACCATTCGAACTAATGTGTGATGCCAGTGACCATGCCATTGGTGCAGTATTGGGGCAGAGGCATGACAAGCTTCTGCATGTCATTTATTATGCTAGCCGTGTTTTAAATGATGCCCAGAAAAATTACACAACCACAGAAAAAGAATTGCTTGCAGTGGTTTATGCCATTGACAAGTTTAGATCATACTTAGTAGGATCAAAAGTGATTGTGTACACTGACCATGCTGCTCTTAAATATCTACTTACAAAGCAGGATTCAAAACCCAGGCTCATAAGATGGGTGTTGCTTCTGCAAGAGTTTGATATAGAAATAAGGGACAGAAAACCAAGTGGCTGATCATCTGTCTCAGATAGAACCAGTAGAAGGGGCGTCCTTTCCCTCTATTGAGATCTCTGAAACCTTTCCGGATGAGCATTTGTTTGCCATTCAGGAAACACCATGGTTTGCAGACATTGCAAAATATAAAGCTGCAAGATTCATACCCAAGGAGTACAGCAGGCAACAAAAGAAAAAATCAATTACTGACACAAAGTAATACTTGTGGGATGAACCCTATCTCTTTAAGAGATGTGCAGACGGAATAATATATAGGTATGTGCCTAGAGAAGAAGCACAGAAGATCTTATGGCATTGCCATGGGTCACAATATGGAGGCCATTTCGGAGGTGAGCGAACAGCCACCAAGGTCCTCCAATGTGGCTTCTACTGGCCTACCCTCTATAGAGATTCCCGAGAGTTTGTACGTAACTGTGACAGTTGCCAGAGAGCTGGTAATCTACCTCATGGTTATGCCATGCCTCAACAAGGAATCTTGGAGATAGAGTTGTTTGATGTATGGGGTTGGTGCACGAATTGCGAATCACACTTTTCACAACGCGTACCACTAACCAGCAAGTGCACTGGGTCGTCCAAGTAATACCTTACGTGAGTAAGGGTCGAATCCCACGGAGATTGTTGGTTTGAAGCAATCTATGGTTATCTTGTAAATCTTAGTCAGGAAGTCAATTATGTTTATCAATCGAATTGTGAGTAACCAGTAGAGCATAAATTAAAAGTTACTTGTTGTGCAGTAATGAAGAATATGTTGGAGTTTTGGAGATGCTTTGTCTTCTGAATCTCTGCTTTCCTCTGTCTTCTTGTTCACGCACGCACGTCCCCCTATGGCAAGCTGTGTGTTGGTGGATCACCGTTGTCAATGGCTACCTTCCATCCTTCCAGTGAAAACTACGCTCACGTGCTCTGTCACAGCACGGCTAATCACCGGTTGGTTCTCGATCCGGTTGGAATAGGATTTACTATCCTTTTGCGTCTGTCACTAACGCCCAGCCTTCAGGAGTTTGAAGCTCGTCATAGTCATTCAATCCTTGAATCCTACTCGGAATACCACAGACAAGGTTTAGACTTTCCGGATTCTCATGAATGCTGCCATCAGTTCTAGCTTATACCACGGAGATTCTGATTAAAGAATCTAAGAGATACTCATTCAATCGGATATAGAACGGAGGTGGTTGTCAGGCACACGTTCATGGTTTGAGGAAGGTGATGAATGTCACAGATCATCACCTTCATCACAGTTAATCGCGAATGAACATCTTAGATAGAAACAAGCGTGTTTGAATGGAAAACAGAAATACTTGCATTAATTCATCGAGACACAGCAGAGCTCCTCACCCCCAACAATGGGGTTTAGAGACTCATGCCGTCAGAGAATACAAAGTTTAGATCTGAAATGTCATGAGATACAAAATAAGTCTCTAACAGTTGTTTAAATACTAAACCAGTAGCCTAGGGTTACAAAATATGAGTGGACTATGATGGATGATGCAGAGATCCACTTCTGGGGCCCACTTGGTGTGCTGGGGCCCACTTGGTGTGTGCTGGGGCTGAGACTTTAAGCAATTCACGTGCAGAGGCCATTTGTGGAGTTGAACGCCAGTTTTTGTGCCAGTTTGGGCGTTCAACTCCAGTTTTTGATCCTTTTCTGGCGTTGGACGCCAGAATTGGGCAGAGGACTGGCGTTGAACGCCAGTTTACGTCGTTTATCCTTGTGCAAAGTATGGACTATTATATATTGCTGGAAAGCCCTGGATGTCTACTTTCCAATGCAATTGGAAGCATTCCATTTCGAGTTCTGTAGCTTCAGAAAATCCAATTTGAGTGCTGGGAGGTCAGAATCCAACAGCATCAGCAGTCCTTTTTCAGCCTGAATCAGATTTTTGCTCAGCTCCTTCAATTTCAGCCAGAAAAATACCTGAAATTACAGAAAAACACACAACTCATAGTAAAGTCCAGAAATATGAATTTTTCCTAAAAACTACTGGAAATAAACTAAAAACTAACTAGAACATACTCAAAACTATATGAAATTATCCCCAAAAAGCGTATAAAATATCCGCTCATCACAACACCAAACTTAAACTGTTGCTTGTCCTCAAGCAACTAGACAAATAAAATAGAAGACTAATAGGTTGAGAAGCAATAATATCTCAGAGTTTTTGATTGAAGCTCAGATCCTAATTAGATGAGCGGGACTAGTAGCTTTTTGCTTCTGAACAGTTCCGGCATCTCACTTTATCCATTGAAGCTCAGAGTGATTGGCATCTATAGGAACTCAGAATTCAGATAGTGTTATTGATTCTCTTAGTTCAGTGTGATGATTCTTGAACACAGCTTCTTTATGAGTCTTGGCCGTGGCCCTAAGCATCTTGTTTTCCAGTATTACTACCGGATACATAAATGCCACAGACACATAACTGGGTGAACCTTTTCAGATTGTGACTCAGCTTTGCTAAAGTCCCCAATTAGAGGTGTCCAGAGTTCTTAAGCACACTCTTCTTTTTGCTTTGGACCTTGACTTTAACCGCTCAGTCTCAAGTTTTCACTTGACACCTTCACGCCACAAGCACATGGTTAGGGACAGCTTGGTTTAGCCGCTTAGACCAGGATTTTAGTCCTTTTGGCCCTCCTATCCACTGATGCTCAAAGCCTTGGGATCCTTTTTATTTGCCCTTGCCTTTTGGTTTTAAGAGCTTTTGGCTTTTTCTGCTTGCTTTTTTTTTTTTTTTTTCTGCAAGCTTTGTTCTTTGCTGCTTTTTCTTGCTTCAAGAATCATTTTGATGATTTTCAGATTATCAATAACATGTCTCATGTTCATCATTCTTTCAAGAGCCAACATATTTAACAGTCTTAAACAACAAATTCAAAAGACATGTGCACTGTTCAAGCATTCATTCAGAAGACAGAAAGCATTGCCACCACATTTAACCAATTAGAATTTCTTTTATTAAAATCGAAATTTTATTGCTTCTTATTCAAAAGATCTACTATTTTATTCATGTTTAATGATGATGAGAAAAATAAACTATAGCTTAATTGGAGATAAAATCAAATAGATACTAATTACTATTATATGACTTCTAAGGTAAACTTTTTATAAGGACACTGTCACAGAGTTAAGGCAGAAATTGGAAATTAACAACCTTTATTCTGGGGGTATGGGGGTTCCTCTGATCCTTGGGAGGCTTGGTATCACAGAAGATTTTTGGCGCTTCAGCTCCCTTAAGTCACGTCCCTGCTCCTCTTGTTCTTTAAGCATATGGGTCAGCATTTGACTGTGTTCCTTCTGTTGTTTTATTATTTGCTCCATAGCTTCCTGTATCTTGGTGACAGACGTCTCAAGATATTCCCAATATTCCGCTTGAGGAATCTCTGGGAGGAATTCCTGTGCTCTCTTCTTGATAAGTTCCTCCTGTGCTTGTTGTCTCTCCATTGATGCTTTGGTGATTGACTTTTCAATTAGGATATATTCAGTTATTCCCATCTTGACTCCAGCGTCCTTGCAGAGCAGAGAAATCACGCTTGGATAAGCCAACCTGGCCTCTCTTGAATTTTTGTTAGCAATCTTATAGAGCTCTGTTGAAATCAGCTGATGAACCTCCACTTCCTTTCCCATCATGATGCAATGAATCATCACTGCTCTGTTAACTGTGACTTCAGAACGGTTGCTGGTGGGCAACAGAGAATGCCCAATGAAGTCCAGCCATCCTCTGGCAACTGGTTTGAGATCCTCCCTCTTGAGTTGATTTTGGACGCCCTTTGTGTTGGTGGTCCACCTGGCTCCAGGGATACAGATGTCCTCTAAAATCTTATCCAGGCCAATGTCTGCTCTCATCATCCTCCTGTTGAAGGAGTCTGGATCATCCTTTAGCTGAGGTAGCTTTAGTATCTCTCTGATCTTGTCAGGGGTGGTATGAACAATTTTTCCCCTGACCATGGTCCGAAATTCGTAGCAGGCAGTTCCAGATAGTCTTTGCTTGTCAGTCTGCCACATATTAGCATAGAATTCCTGGATCATGTTCCTTCCTACTTTCGTTTCAGGATTAGCTAGGACTTCCCAGTTCCTGATTCGAATTTGCTCCTGGATCTCCGGATATTCATCTTCTTTCAGATCGAATCTCACTTCCGGGATCACTGATCTTAGACCCATTACTTTAAGGTAATGGTCTGAATGTTCTTTAGATAAGAACTTCCTTTGATTCCAAAGTGGTTTTGGAACGCTCTCTTTCTTGCCTCTTGGAGTGTATTGTTTCCCTTTGGGAGCCATGATCTTAGTGATCTCGGAAAAACACACCAAACTTAGAGGTTTGCTTGCCCTCAAGCAAAAGAAAAGAAAGGAGAGGGATAGAAGGAGATCGAGGTGCACTTGTTGATGGAGGAGGGGGGAGGCCGAACCCAATTTAAAGGGGTGGGGGGGATGGATTTTCGAAAAATTGGAAGAGATAAGATAAAAAAGGTTGAGTTGAAAAAGATAAGATAGAAGATATAGTTTGATTTTGAAAAGATAGGATAGATTTTTGAAAAAGATAACTCTGAATTTTGAAAAAGATAATATGGATATTTGAAAAAGATATGGATTAGTTGAAAAGATTTTTGAGTGAAAAAGATAGATTTGTTTTCAGAAAAGATTTTGAAAAGAGTTGGATTGAATTTGGAAAGATGGATTTTTAGAAATTAGGGATTTTAGAAACCAGGGTTCTTGATATGTTCATGTAAAAATCATGCATTGAAGCAGAAAATTTGAAATTAAAATGGAAATACGTGTGGGATTACTGGATTTGGCTCCTCCCTGTCCTCCTGGCGTTTGAACGCCCAAACACTGCCTGTTTTGGGCGTTCAGCGCCCAAATGCTGATCTCCTGGGCGTTCAGCGCCCAGTTGCTGCCATTCCTGAGTGGGTGGCCATTTCTGGCGTTGAACGCCCAAATGCTGCCATTACTGGCGTTCAGCGCCCAGTGGATGCCCATTTTGGGCGCTGAACGCCCAAAATGCCCCTTTACTGGCGTTTTCTTGCCATTGAGCTCTTTTACTCTGTTTTGTGTGCCGAGGTCTTCTGTAAATGATTATTTACCTTGTTGTCAATGAACTCTATATAAAAAATAAAGATAGAAATAGGGCAAAATGCTTAGAGGATTGTTGCCCCATGGCTGGGTTGCCTCCCAGCAAGCGCTTCTTTATTGTCTTTAGCTGGACCTTGTTGAGCTTTTAATCTAGCTTCAGCCTTGAGCATTCTTGCTCAGTGTTGCCTTCAAGATAATGCTTGATTCTCTGTCCATTGACAATGAACTTCTTATCAGAATCAATATCTTGAAGCTCCACATAACCATATGGTGACACACTTGTAATCACGTATGGTCCCCTCCACCGGGATTTCAGTTTCCCGAGGAATAGCCTGAGTCTAGAGTTAAACAACAGGACCTTCTGTCCTGGTTCAAAGATTCTAGATGACAGCTTTCTGTCATGCCATTTTTTTTATTTTTCTTTATAAAGCTTGGCATTTTCGAAAGCTGTGAATCTGAATTCCTCTAGCTCATTTAGCTGGAGCAATCGTTTTTCTCCTGCTAATTTGGCATCTAAGTTTAGGAATCTGGTTGCCCAGTAGGCCTTATGTTCCAGTTCCACGGGCAAGTGGCATGCCTTACCATACACGAGTTGGTATGGAGAGGTCCCTATAGGGGTCTTGAATGCTGTTCTGTAAGCCCACAGAGCATCATCCAAGCTCCTTGCCCAATCCTTTCTACAGGTATTTACTGTCCGTTCCAGGATTCTCTTTAATTCTCTGTTAGAGACTTCAGCTTGCCCGTTGGTTTGTGGATGATATGGAGTGGCCACTTTGTGGCGAATTCCATACCGAACCATGGCAGAGGAAAGCTGTTTATTGCAGAAGTGAGTGCCCCCATCACTGATTAACACTCTAGGGACACCAAACCTGCTAAAGATATGTTTCTGGAGGAACTTCAGCACTATTTTAGTATCATTGGTGGGTGTGGCAATAGCCTCAACCCATTTTGATACATAGTCAACTGCCACCAGAATATAAGTGTTTGAGTATGATGGTGGGAAAGGTCCCATGAAGTCAATTCCCCATACATCAAACAACTCTATTTCCAAGATTCCTTGTTGAGGCATGGCGTAACCATGAGGCAGATTACCAGCTCTTTGGCAACTGTCACAATTACGTACAAACTCTCGGGAATCTTTATAGAGTGTGGGCCAATAGAAGCCACATTGGAGAACCTTGGTGGCTGTTCGCTCACCTCCGAAATGGCCTCCATATTGAGATCCATGGCAATGCCATAGGATTCTCTGTGCTTCCTCTCTGGGGACACACCTACGGATAATTCCGTCTGCACATCTCTTAAAGAGATAGGGCTCATCCCACAAGTAGTACTTTGCATTAGTAATTAGTTTCTTTTTTTGTATTCTATTGTACTCCTTGGGTATGAACCTTGCAGCTTTATAGTTTGCAATATCGGCAAACCATGGTGCTTCCTGAATGGCAAATAGATGCTCATCAGGGAATGTCTTAGAGATCTCAAGGAAGGGGAGGGACGTCCCTTCCACTGGCTCTATCCGGGACAGATGATCAGCTACTTGGTTCTCTGTCCTTTTTCTGTCTCTTATTTCTATATCAAACTCTTGCAGAAGCAATACCCATCTGATGAGCCTGGGTTTTGAATCCTGCTTTGTGAGTAGATATTTAAGAGCAGCATGGTCAGTATACACAATCACTTTTGATCCTACTAAGTATGATCTGAACTTGTCAATGGCGTAAACCACTGCAAGTAGTTCTTTTTCTGTGGTTGTGTAATTTTTCTGGGCATCATTTAGAACGCGACTGGCATAATAAATGACATGCAGAAGCTTGTCATGCCTCTGTCCCAATACTGCACTAATGGCATGATCACTGGCATCACACATTAACTCAAATGGCAATGTCCAATCTGGTGCAGAAATGACTGGTGCTGTGACCAGCTTAGCTTTCAGCGTTTCAAACGCCTGCAGGCATGCTGTGTCAAACACAAATGGCGTGTCAGCAGCTAGCAGATTGCTTAGAGGTTTTGCGATTTTTGAAAAATCTTTTATAAACCTCCTATAGAATCCTGCATGCCCCAGAAAGCTTCTGATTGCCTTAACATTGGCAGGTGGTGGTAATTTTTCAATTACCTCTATTTTTGCTTGATCCACCTCTATTCCCTTGTTTGAGATTTTATGCCCAAGAACAATTCCTTCAGTCACCATGAAGTGACACTTTTCCCAGTTTAAAACTAGGTTGGTTTCTTGGCATCTTTTCAGAACAAGTTTCAGGTGATCAAGACAGGAGCTAAATGAGTCTCCATATACTGAGAAGTCATCTATGAAGACTTCCAGAAATTTTTCCACCATATCAGAGAAAATAGAGAGCATGCATCTCTGGAAGGTTGCAGGTGCATTGCATAGCCCAAAGGGCATCCTTCTATAAGCAAACACTCCGGATGGACATGTGAATGCTGTTTTCTCTTGATCTTGGGGATCTACTGCAATCTGATTATAGCCTGAGTAGCCATCCAAAAAGCAGTAATAATCATGACCTGCTAGTCTCTCTAGCATCTGGTCTATGAATGGTAAAGGAAAATGATCCTTTTTGGTGGCTGTATTGAGCCTTCTGTAGTCAATACACATGCGCCACCCTGTAACTGTTCTTGTAGGAACCAGTTCATTTTTTTCATTATGAACCACTGTCATGCCTCCTTTTTTTGGGACGACTTGAACAGGGCTCACCCAGGGGCTATCAGAAATGGGATAAATAATCCCAGCCTCTAGTAATTTGGTGACCTCTTTCTGCACCACTTCCTTCATGGCTGGATTTAGCCGCCTCTGTGGTTGAACCACTGGTTTGGCATTATCCTCCAGTAGGATTTTGTGCATGCATCTAGCTGGACTTATGCCCTTAAGGTCACCTATGGACCACCCAAGAGCTGTCTTGTGTGTCCTTAGCACTTGAATAAGTGCTTCCTCTTCCTGTGAATTTAAAGCAGAGCTTATGATCACTGGAAAGGTGTCACCTTCTCCTAGAAATGCATATTTCAAGGATGGTGGCAGTGGCTTGAGCTCCAGTTTAGGAGGTTTTTCCTCTTTCAGAAGAAAGTTCAGAGGCTCTTTCATGTCCCCTGAATCCTCCAAATCAGGCTGAACATCCTTAAAGATGTCTTCCAACTCTGATTCGAGACTCTCAGCCATGTTGATCTCTTCTACCAAAGAGTCAATAAGGTCAACTTTCATGCAGTCTGTTGATGTGTCTGGATGCTGCATGGCTTTGACAGCGTTCAACTTGAACTCGTCATCGTTGACTCTCAGGGTTATTTCCCCCTGTTGGACGTCAATGAGGGATCGTCCAGTTGCTAGGAAGGGTCTTCCTAGAATGAGAGTGGCACTCTTGTGCTCCTCCATTTCCAGCACAACAAAGTCAGTGGGAAAGGCGAATGGCCCAACTCTGACAATCATGTCCTCAATCACGCCTGATGGGTATTTAGTGGAACCATCAACAAGTTGGAGACATATCCGGGTTGGTTTAACTTCTTCAGTTAAGCCAAGCTTCCTGATAGTGGATGCAGGTATTAGGTTGATGCTTGCCCCAAGATCGCATAAGGCTGTCTTGGTGCAATCACCTTCCAATATGCATGGTATCAGAAAACTCCCAGGGTCTTTAAGCTTTTCAGGAAAGCTTTTCAGAATGACTGCACTGCATTCTTCAGTGAGGAGAACTCTTTCTGTTTCTCTCCACTCCTTTTTATGACTCAAGATCTCTTTCATGAACTTGGCATAAGAAGCTATTTGCTCAAGTGCCTCTGCAAAAGGAATCTTTATTTCAAGAGTCCTTAGATAATCTGCAAAGCGAGCAAATTGCTTATCCTGCTCCTCTTTCCGGAGTTTTTGAGGATAAGGTATCTTGGCTTTATATTCCTCAACCTTAGTGGTTAAAGAAGCCTTTTTAGAGGGGTTGTTATCAGCACTTGTGTGTGTCTGATCCCTCACTGGCAATTGAGTACCAGAGTCAGAAGCTGGAGTGACGTTAGACGCCAACTCACTGTCTGTTCCTGGCGCCTGAATGCCAGAAATGTGCCCATTTTGGGCGTTCAACGCTGGATTATGCCCCCTTTGGGCGTTCAACGCCAGACTCTTGCCCATTTCTGGCGTTGAACGCCAATCCTGCCTTGTTTCTGGCGCTGAACGCCAGTTTTGGGCATGGTCTGGGCGTTCAGCGCCAGCCTTCCACCCATTTTCTGGCGTTTTAGTGCCAGAATTATTTTTCCCTGGGCTCTTACTGTCCTCAGGGGAATCTTTGGTGGGTCGCTCATTTCTTGAATTTTTGATGCCTTGAGGTGGGGTATTTAATGTTTTCCCACTTCTTAATTGAACTGCTTGGCATTCTTCTGCTATTTGCTTTGATAGCTGCTGCTTTGTTTGCTTAAACTGTTCGTCCATATGTATATTAGCTATCCTTGTTTCCTGTAACCTGTCTTTGAATTCAGCTAGCTGCTTTGTTAGAAAATCTAATTGCTGATTGAATTCAGCAGCTTGTTTTACAGTACTGAATTCAGCAGTTACTGTTTTAACCTCTTCATTCATGGAAGGGTTGCTGCTTAGATACAGATGCTGATTCCTGGCAACTATATCAATGAGCTCTTGAGCTTCTTCAATTGTCTTTCTCATATGGATAGATCCACCAGCTGAGTAATCTAAAGACATCTGAGCTCCTTCTGCAAGCCCATAGTAGAAGATGTCTAACTGAACCCACTCTGAAAACATTTCAGAGGGGCATTTTCGTAGCATCTCTCTGTATCTCTCCCAGGCATCATAAAGAGATTCACTATCTCCTTGTTTAAAGCCTTGGATGTCCAGCCTTAGCTGTGTCATCCTTTTTGGAGGGAAATATTGATTCAGGAATTTTTCTATCAGCTGTTTCCATGTTCTTATGCTGGCCTTAGGTTGGTTATTTAACCACCTCTTGGCTTGATCTTTTACAGCAAATGGAAACAGTAATAGTCTGTAGACATCCTGATCTATTTCCTTATCATGTACTGTGTCAGCAATTTGTAAAAATTGTGCCAGAAATTCTGTAGGTTCTTCCTGTGGAAGACCGGAATACTGGCAACTTTGCTGCACCATGATAATGAGCTGAGGATTCAACTCAAAGCTACTGACTCCAATGGAGGGTATGCAGATGCTACTTCCATATGAAGCAGTAGAGGGGTTAGAATATGACCCTAGAGTCCTCCTGGACTGTTCACTTCCACTTATGTCCATGATGGATCTATGGATATAACTTGGACTGACTTACCTTTTTATTTATTTTATTTTATAAGAAGTAAACACTTAAATAAAATAAAATAACTAAAAAGAATTTGAATTTTGAAAATAAATTTTTTTTTTTCGTTTAAAAAAAATTAATTAGTTAATAAAAAAAAAGAAGAAATTTTTGAAAAAGAGGGAAGATATTTTCGAAAATTAGAGAGAGAGAGAGTTAGTTAGGTAGTTTTGAAAAAGTTAAGAAACAAACAAAAGGTTAGTTAGTTAGTTGAAACAAATTTTGAAAAGATAAGAAGTTAGGAAGTTAGAAGAGATATTTTGAAAAGATATTTTTTTTTTTGAATTTAGTGAGGAGAGAGAAAAACAATAAGATAGTACAAGATTTAAAATTTTTAGATCTAATGCTCCTTGTTTTCGAAAAATTTGGAGGGAAAACACCAAGGAACACCAAACTTAAAAATTTTAAGATCAAGACACAAGGAAACTCAAGAACACTTTGAAGACTCACAAGAACACAAGAACATGAAGGAAGAACACCAAACTTAAAATTTTTAGAAAACCAAACCAAAATTTTCGAAAATCAAAGGGAAATCAACAAGAAAACACCAAACTTAAAGTTTGGCACAAGATTTAATAGAAAAAAATTATTTTTGAAAAAGAAGGTTTTGAAAAGAGTATAAAAGATTCTAACCCAATCACCAAGAACACAGATTAACGCTCTAGCCAAATGAGTTATGGGACCTTCAAAAATTTTAAGAAAGATTATTTTTGAAAACACCAAACTTGAAGTTTGGCACAGGGTTTAATAGAAAAATTATTTTTGAAAAAGGTTTTTAAAAAAAATATGATAGCCAATTATCATGAACATAAACACCACGTTCTAAATAACTGAGCTATAAGTTTAAAGTATTTTAACAAGGGATAAATAATAAAAGACTCTAAACCAAAAAAAAGGAAAGATTTTTCCTAATCTAAGCAACAAAATAATCCGTCAGTTGTTCAAACACGAACAATCCCCGGCAACGGCGCCAAAAACTTGCTGCACGAATTGCGAATCACACTTTTCACAACGCGTACCACTAACCAGCAAGTGCACTGGGTCGTCCAAGTAATACCTTACGTGAGTAAGGGTCGAATCCCACGGAGATTGTTGGTTTGAAGCAATCTATGGTTATCTTGTAAATCTTAGTCAGGAAGTCAATTATGTTTATCAATCGAATTGTGAGTAACCAGTAGAGCATAAATTAAAAGTTACTTGTTGTGCAGTAATGAAGAATATGTTGGAGTTTTGGAGATGCTTTGTCTTCTGAATCTCTGCTTTCCTCTGTCTTCTTGTTCACGCACGCACGTCCCCCTATGGCAAGCTGTGTGTTGGTGGATCACCGTTGTCAATGGCTACCTTCCATCCTTCCAGTGAAAACTACGCTCACGTGCTCTGTCACAGCACGGCTAATCACCGGTTGGTTCTCGATCCGGTTGGAATAGGATTTACTATCCTTTTGCGTCTGTCACTAACGCCCAGCCTTCAGGAGTTTGAAGCTCGTCACAGTCATTCAATCCTTGAATCCTACTCGGAATACCACAGACAAGGTTTAGACTTTCCGGATTCTCATGAATGCTGCCATCAGTTCTAGCTTATACCACGGAGATTCTGATTAAAGAATCTAAGAGATACTCATTCAATCGGATATAGAACGGAGGTGGTTGTCAGGCACACGTTCATGGTTTGAGGAAGGTGATGAATGTCACAGATCATCACCTTCATCACAGTTAATTGCGAATGAACATCTTAGATAGAAACAAGCGTGTTTGAATGGAAAACAGAAATACTTGCATTAATTCATCGAGACACAGCAGAGCTCCTCACCCCCAACAATGGGGTTTAGAGACTCATGCCGTCAGAGAATACAAAGTTTAGATCTGAAATGTCATGAGATACAAAATAAGTCTCTAACAGTTGTTTAAATACTAAACCAGTAGCCTAGGGTTACAAAATATGAGTGGACTATGATGGATGATGCAGAGATCCACTTCTGGGCCCACTTGGTGTGCTGGGGCCCACTTGGTGTGTGCTGGGGCCCACTTGGTGTGTGCTGGGGCTGAGACTTTAAGCAATTCACGTGCAGAGGCCATTTGTGGAGTTGAACGCCAGTTTTTGTGCCAGTTTGGGCGTTCAACTCCAGTTTTTGATCCTTTTCTGGCACTGGACGCCAGAATTGGGCAGAGGACTGGCGTTGAACGCCAGTTTACGTCGTCTATCCTTGTGCAAAGTATGGACTATTATATATTGCTGGAAAGCCCTAGATGTCTACTTTCCAATTCAATTGGAAGCATGCCATTTCAAGTTCTGTAGCTCCAGAAAATCCAATTTGAGTGCAGGGAGGTCAGAATCCAACAGCATCAGCAGTCCTTTTTCAGCCTGAATCAGATTTTTGCTCAGCTCCTTCAATTTTAGCCAGAAAAATACCTGAAATTACAGAAAAACACACAACTCATAGTAAAGTCCAGAAATATGAATTTTTCCTAAAAACTACTGGAAATAAACTAAAAACTAACTAGAACATACTCAAAACTATATGAAATTATCCCCAAAAAGCGTATAAAATATCCGCTCATCAGGGGTATTGACTTCATGGGGCCTTTCCCACCATCATACTCAAACACTTATATTCTGGTGGCAGTCGACTATGTATCCAAATGGGTAGAGGCCGTTGCCACACCCACTAATGATACTAAGACAGTGCTGAAGTTCCTCCAGAAACATATCTTCAGTAGGTTTGGTGTCCCTAGAGCTCTAATCAGTGATGGGGGCACTCACTTCTGCAACAAACAGCTTTACTCTACTATGGTCCGGTATGGAATTAGCCATAAGGTGGCAACTCCATATCACCCACAGACAAATGGGCAAGCTGAAGTCTCTAATAGAGAACTAAAAAGAATCCTGGAATGGACTGTAAGTACCCGTAGAAAGGATTGGCGAGAAGCTTGGATGATGCTCTGTGGGCTTACAGAACAGCATTCAAGACTCCTATAGGGACCTCTCCATACCAGCTTGTGTATGGTAAGGCCTATCGTCTACCCCTGGAACTGGAGCATAAGGCCTACTGGGCAACCAGATTCCTAAACTTTGATGCCAAATTAGCTGAAGAAAAAAGATTGCTCCAGTTGAATGAGCTAGAGGAATTCAGACTCACTGCTTTCGAAAATGCCAAGCTTTTCAAAGAGAAAGCAAAAAGGTGGCATGACAGAAAGCTATCATCTAGAGTCTTTGAACCAGGACAGAAGGTTCTGTTGTTTAACTCTAGGCTCAGGCTATTCCCCGGGAAACTGAAATCCCGGTGGAGGGGACCATATGTGATTACAAGTGTGTCACCATATGGCTATGTGGAGCTTCAAGACATTGATTCTAATAAGAAGTTCATTGTTAATGGATAGAGAATCAAGCATTATCTTGAAGGCAATGTTGAGCAAGAGTGCTCAAGGCTGAGCCTAGATTAAAAGCTCAGCAAGGTCTAGCTAAAGACAATAAAGAAGCGCTTGCTGGGAGGCAACCCAGCCATTAGCAAAACCTATTTTTATTTAAATAATAATTATACGAGTTTAATATAAATAATCTTCAAGGTAAAGTATCAATTGCATAAGTTCACAGGGTTACAGAAGGATTCATAGTACAAAACAAGGAAAAGGAGCTCACTGGCAAGAAAACGCCAGTAAGAGGTACAATTGGGCGTTAAACGCCAGAATGGGTGCCATTTTGGGCGTTTAACGCCATACTTACAGCATCCTAGGCATTCAGAAAAATGCCCAATGACGAAAGATTTCTGGCGTTTAACGCCAGCCAGAAGCAACAGCTGGGCGTTAAACGCCCAAAAGAGGCTACAGATGGGCGTTAAACGCCCAAAACAAGCAGCAGTTGGGCGTTTAACGCCAGGATTGTAGAGGGGAGGAAGTTTTTGTTCCCAACTTGATTTTTTTTTCAAATTTTCATATTTCCATCCATATTTTCTTGCATAAACATGTTGCCATACTTTCTTTTTTCAAACTCTTTTCCAAAAATATTAAAAATATCTTAATCCTAAAATTACATCTTTCTCAATTCTTCTTCAACCTCTTCTCAAATCTTTTTCAAAACAAATCTATCTTTTTCAAATTTTTTTTTCAAACTCATTAATATCTTTTTCAAATCTATCTTTTCAAATATCTTTCATATCTTTTCAATTTTAAATTACATCTTTTCCTATCATACTTATCTTTTCCAAATCACATTTTCTATCATATCTTTTTCAAAAATTTTCGAAAACCCACCCCTCTTCCCTTTAAATCCTCGTTCGGCCTCCCTCCTCTCCTCTACAATTTGAACTTGGCTCTCCCTATATCCCTCTTCTTTCCTTTCTTTTGCTTGAGGACAAGTAAACCTCTAAGTTTGGTGTGTTTATCCGTGATCACTAAGCCAATACCCACCAAGATCATAGCTCCTAAGGTAAACAAACCACCTCAAGAGGCAAGAAAGAGAATATTCCAAAACCACTTTGGAATCAAGAAAAGTTCTTAACCAAAGAACATTCAGACCATTACTACAAAATAATGGGTCTAAGGTCAGTGATCCCGGAAGTTAAATTCGATCTGAAAGAAGACGAATATCCGGAGATCCAAGAGCAAATTTGAAACAGGAGCTGGGAAATCCTAGCTAATCCTGAGACAAAGGTGGGAAGAAACATGGTTCAGGAATTCTACTCTAATCTGTGGCAGACAGACAGGCAAAGAATAGTTGGAACCGCATTCTATGACTATCGAACTCTGGTCAGAGGGAAGATTGTTCACACCCACCCTGACAAAATAAGGGAAATCTTCAAGCTGCCTCAACTGCAAGATGACCCGGACTCCTTTAATAGGAGAATGATGAGACCCAATAAGAGCTTGGACAAAATTCTAGAGGACATATGCCTTCCTGGAGCCAAATGGACAACCAACACAAAGGGTGTCCCAAACCAAATCAAGAAAGGAGATCTCAAACCAGTCGCCAGAAGCTGGCTGGACTTCATTGGGCGTTCTATACTGCCCACTAGCAACCGCTCTGAAGTCACCATCAAAAGAGCAGTGATGATTCATTGCATTATGTTGGAAAAAGAAGTGGAAGTTCATCAGCTGATTTCTTGTGAGCTTTACACAATTGCAAACAAGAACTTCAAAGATGCCAAATTGGCTTATCCAAGCTTAATCTCTCTGCTATGTAAAGATGCTGGGGTAAAAATGGGAGTAGATGAGTATATCTCAGTTGAGCAACCAATCACCAAAAAGTCAATGGACGGACAAGTGCAGGACGACTCTATCAAGAGGAGAGCACAGAAGTTCCTCCCAGAAATTCCTCAATTTGAATACTGGGGCGCCTAGAAGCATCTATCACCAAGTTACAATAAGCTATGGATCAACTGAAGGAAGAACAGCAAAATCAAACAGCATGCTCTGTAAACTGCTTAGGGAACAAGAAGAGCAAGGGCGTGAACTGAAGGAACTAAAGCGCCAGAAGTTATCTCTTGAAGGACCAAGCACCCCTCAGACTAAAGAGGCATCTACCTCCAAAATAAAGGTTGTTGAGTCCTAACTCTGTGATAACCTTTTATCCATTCTAAAAGTACATGAGTATTAGAATTAGAGTCATTTGTCTTTATGTCTTTAGTTTCCTTTCTTTTATTACTAATTGTCTGCTTTTTATGCCTATTTTATATTATTCCTATTAAATAATAAATAAAGATTAGAGTCTATGCCTTAAAGTTATGAATGTCCTATGAATCCATCACCTTTCTTAAATGAAAAATGTTTTAATTACAAAAGAACAAGAAGTACATGATTTTGAATTCATCCTTGAAATTAGTTTAATTATTTTGATGTGGTGACAATACTTTTTGTTCTCTGAATGAATGCTTGAATAATGCATATGTCTTTTGAATTTGTTGTTTATGAATGTTAAAATTGTTGGCTCTTGAAGAATAATGAAAAAGGAGAAATATTATTTGATAATCTGAAAAATCATAAAATTGATTCTTGAAGTAAGAAAAAGCAGTGAATAAACAAGGCTTGCGAAAAAAAGAGAAAAAGAAAAAGCAAAAGCAAGCAGAAAAAGCCAATAGCCTTAAAACCAAAAGGCAAGGGTAATAAAAGGATCCAAGGCTTTGAGCATCAGTGGATATGAGGCCCAAAGGAATAAAATTCTGGCCTAAGCGGCTAAACCAAGCTGTCCCTAACCATGTGCTTGTGGCGTGAAGGTGTCAAGTTAAAAGCTTGAGACT
This sequence comes from Arachis hypogaea, assembly GCF_003086295.3. NCBI lineage: Eukaryota > Viridiplantae > Streptophyta > Magnoliopsida > Fabales > Fabaceae > Arachis > Arachis hypogaea. The sequence goes on from NC_092050.1 coordinate 68,632,622, forward strand.
GAGCGGTTAAAGTCGAGGTCCAAAGCAAAAACAGAGTGTGCTTAAGAACCTGGACACCTCTAATTGGGGACTTTAGCAAAGCTGAGTCACAATCTAAAAGGTTCACCCAATTATGTGTCTGTGGCATTTATGTATCCGGTGGTAATACTGGAAAACAAAGTGCTTAGGGCCACGGCCAAGACTCATAAAGTAGTTGTGTTCAAGAATCAACATACTGAACTAGGAGAATCAATAACACTATCTGAATTCTGAGTTCCTATAGATGCCAATCATTCTGAACTTCAAGGAATAAAGTGAGATGCCAAAACTGTTCAGAGGCAAAAAGCTACTAGTCCCGCTCATTTAATTGGAGCTAAGTTTCATTGATATTCTGGAGTTTATGGTATATTCTCTTATTTTTATCCTATTTGATTTTCAGTTGCTTAGGGACAAGCAACAATTTAAGTTTGGTGTTGTGATGAGCGGATAATTTATACGTTTTTTTGGCATTGCTTTAGGTAGTTTTTAGTATGATTTAGTTACTTTTTACTATATTTTTATTAGTTTTTATTCAAATTCACATTTCTGGACTTTACTATGAGTTTGTGTATTTTTCTGTGATTTCAGGTATTTTCTGGCTGAAATTGAGGGACCTGAGCAAAATCTGATTCAGAGGCTGAAAAAAAGACTACAGATGCTGTTGGATTCTGACCTCCCTGCACTCGAAATGGATTTTCGGAGCTATAGAAACCTAAATGGTGCACTCTCAATTGCGTTGGAAAGTAAACATCCAGGGATTTCCATAAATATATAATAGTCCATACTTTGCTCAAAGATAAATGACGTAAACTGGCGTTCAACGCCAATTCCATGTTGCATTCTAGCGTTAAACGCCAGAAACAGGTTACAAGTTGGAGTTAAACGCCCAAAATAGGTTACAACCTGGCGTTTAACTCTAGAAACAGCCTAGGCACGTGTAAAGCTCAAGTCTCAGCCCCAGCACACACCAAGTGGGCCCCGAAAGTGGATTTCTGCACTGTCTGTCATAGTTTACTCATTTTCTGTAAACCTAGGTTACTAGTTTAGTATTTAAACAACTTTTAGAGATTTATTTTGTATCTCATGACATTTTTAGATCTAAACTTTGTATCTTAGACGGTATGAGTCTCTAAACTCCATTGTTGGGGTGAGGAGCTCTGTTGTGTCTCGATGAATTAATGCAACTATTTCTGTTTTCTATTCAAACACGCTTGTTTCTATCTAAGATATTCATTCGCACTTTAGTATGATGAATGTGATGATCCGTGACACTCATCACCATTCTCACCTATGAACGCGTTCCTGACAACCACCTCCGTTTTACCTTGGATTGAATGAATATCTCTTGGGTTCTTGGCTCATGAGTCTGATCACCTCTCCTAACAACGGAACTTTCAGATCCGTGAGACCAGAGTCTTCGTGGTATAAGCTAGAATCCATTGGCAGCATTCTTGAGATCCGGAAAGTCTAAACCTTGTCTGTGTATTCAGAGTAGGATCCAGGAAGGGATGACTGCAACGAGCTTTAAACTCGTGAGTGCTGGTCGTAGTGATAGACGCAAAAGGATCAATGGATCCTATTCCATCACAAGTGAGAACCGACAGATGATTAGCCATGTACATGGACCTTTTCACTGAAAGGACGGATGGTAGCCATTGACAACGGTGATCCACCGACATACAACTTGCCATGGAAGGAGCCTTGCGTGCATGAAGAAGATGACAGTAGGAAAGCAGAGATTCAGAAGACAAAGCATCTCCAAAACTCCAACATATTCTCCATTACTGCATAACAAGTATTTATTTCATACTCTTTTATTCTTTGCAACTCAAACTAATAATCATAATTGATATCCTGACTAAGATTTACAAGATAACCATAGATTGCTTCAAGCCGAAATCTCCGTGGGATCGATCTTACTCACGTAAGGTATTACTTGGACGACCCAGTGCACTTGCTGGTTAGTGGTACGAGTTGTAAAAAGTGTGATTTACAATTTTGTGCACCACTTACCTCTATAGAGACTCCCAAGAGTTTGTACGTAATTGTTACAGTTGCCAGAGAGCTGGTAATCTGCCTCACGGTTATGCCATGCCTCAGTAAGGGATCTTAGAGATTGAGTTATTTGATGTATGGGTATTGACTTCATGGGGCCTTTCCACCATCAACTCAATAGTTATATTCTGGTGGCAGTAGACTATGTATCTAAATGGGTAGAGGCAATTGCAACCCCCACTAATGATACTAAGACAGTGATGAAGTTCCTCCAGAAGCATATCTTCAACAGGTTTGGTGTCCCTAGGATATTGATCAGTGACGGAGGCACTCATTTATGCAATAAACAGCTTGACTCTGCTCTAGTCAGATATGGAATTAACCATAAAGTGGCCACTCCATATCATCCACAGACAAATGGGCAGGCTGAAGTCTCGAATAGAGAACTAAACGAATCCTGGAACGGAGTGCAAGTACCGTAGAAAGGATTGGGCAAGAAGTCTGGATGATGTTCTGTGGGCATATAGAACCGCATTCAAGACTCCTATAGGGACCTCTCCATGCCAACTTGTGTATGAAAAGCCTGTCATCTGCCAGTGGAACTGGAACACAGGCTACTAAGCAACTAGGTTCCTAACCTTGATGCTAAGGTAGCTGGAGAGAAGAGATTACTCCAGTTGAATGAGCTGGAGGAGTTCAGACTCAATGCTTTCGAAAATGCTAAAATCTACAAGGAGAAAGCAAAAAGATGGCATGACAAAAGGCTGTCATGTAGAGTCTTTGAGCCAGGACAGAAGGTCCTGCTATTTAACTCTAGGCTCAGATTGTTCCCTGGGAAACTGAAATCCCAGTGGAAGGGACCTATGTCATTACAAGTGTATCACATATGGTTATGTAGAGCTTCAGGATATTGACTCTGAAAAAAAATTCATTGTTAATGGACAGAGAGTCAAACACTATCTTGAAGGCAATGTTGAGCAAGAGTGCTCAAAACTGAGACTAAATTAAAAGCTCAGTAAAAGTCTAGCTAAGACAGTAAAGAAGCGCTTATTGGGAGGCAACCCAATCTTATTTATCTATGTTAATTACTTTTTCATTTCATTTTCCATTGTTAGTTTATATTTCTTTAGGTTGATGATCATGTGGGGTCACAAAACAGCTGCAGAATTAAAGTGGAATAAAAACAGCATCAAAAATAGCACACCTGGAGGACAGGCTTACTGGCGTTTAAACGCCAGTAAGGATAGCAGAATGGGCGTTTAACGCCCATGCAGGCAGCATTCTGGCATTTAACGCCAGAAATGGCAGCATTCTGGGTGTTCAAAAAAATGCCTAGTAAAGAAGGATTCCTGGCGTTAACGCCAGCCATGGTATCTGGCTGGGCGTTAAACGCCTAAAGAGGCAGTCAAGTGGGCGTTAAATGCCAGAATAGATAGCATTCTGGCGTTTAACGCCAGGATGACACAAGGGATGTAATTTTGTTTTCAATTCAATTTTTTTCAATTTTTTCATTTTTTAATTGACAATTTTTTGCATCAAACATATTTTAAACGTTCATCTTTCAATTTCTATTTTCAAAAATTCATAATCCTTCCAATTCTTTTTTATTCTTTTTCATTCTTTTCAATTCCTTCCAAAATGTTTTCAAAACTTACATATCTTTTTCAAATTCTTTTCAACTCTTTTTAATTTTTCTAGTATACAGTAATAAGTTTTCAAAATTAATTGTATCATTCTTTTTCTACTCCCTTCTATCTTATTTTGCTCGAGGACGAGCAAAGCTTTTATGTTTGGTGTGGAAAGCTTAGCTTTTTGCTTTCCATAACCACTAATGGCACTAAGGCCGGAGGAACTCTAGGAAGGGGAACAACAAAGGAAGGAAGAGACATAAGGAGCTCGAAAACTCCATTGGTTCTTCAAGAGGAAGAAGAAGCCACCATCACTAAGGTGGACCGTTCCTTAATCTCCTTGTTTATTTTCTTTCTGTTTTCGGTTTTTTGCTTTATGTTTTACTATGTTTGTGTCTTCATTACATGATCATTAGTGTCTAGTGTCTATGTCTTAAAGCTATGAATGTCCATGACTCTTTACCTTTCTTAAATGAAAAATGTTTTTATTTGCAAAGAACAGAAGTACATGAATTTTGAATTCTATCTTGAAATAGTTTACTATTTGATGTGTGCAATACTTTTTGTTTTCTGAATGATGCTTGAACAGTGCATATTTTTATAGTGGAGTTTATGAATGTTAAAATTGTTGGCTCTTGAAAGAATAATGAAAAAGGAGACATGTTATTGATAATCTAAAAAATCATAAAATTGATTCTTGATGCAAGAAAAAGCAGTGAAAAAAAAACACAAAGCTTGCGGAAAAAAATGTGGCAAAAATAAAAGAAAAAGAAAAAAAGAAAAAGCAAGCAGAAAAAGCCAGTAACCCTTTAAACTAAAAGGCAGGGTAAAGGGATCCAAGACTTTGAGCATAATGGATAGGAGGGCCAAAGGAATAAAATCCTGCCTAAGCGGCTAAACCAAGCTGTCCCTAACCATGTGCTGTGGCGTGAAGTGTCAAGGAAGTTTGAGACTGAGCGGTTAAAGTCGTGGTCCAAAGCAAAAAGAGTGTGCTTAGAGCTCTGGGCACCTCTAACTGGGACTTAGCAAAGGCGAGTCACATCTAAAAGGTTCACCCAGTTATGTGTCTGTGATATTTATGTATCTGGTGGTAATACTGGAAAACAAATGCTTAGGGTCACGGCCAGACTTCATAAAGTAGCTGTGGTTCAAGAATCAACATTACTGAACTAGGGGAATCAATAACACTATCTGAATTCTGAATTCCTATGGATACCAATCATTCTGAACTTCACAGGATAAAGTGAGATGCCAAAACTGTTTCAGAAGCAAAAAGCCACTAGTCCCGCTCATTCTAATTAAAACTATCTTCATTGATGTTTTTGGAATTTATTTGTATATTCTCTTCTTTTTTATCCTATTTTGTTTTTAGTTGCTTGGGGACAAGTAAACAATTTAAGTTTGGTGTTGGTGATGAGCGGATAATTTATACCCTTTTTGGCATTGTTTTTAGATAGCTTTTAGTATATTTTAGTTTACTTTTTTATTATATTCTTATTAGTTTTTTATTTAAAAATCAACATTTTTGGGGCTTTACTATGAGTTTGTGTATTTTCTGTAATTTCAGGTATTTTCTGGCTGGAAATTGAGGGGACGTAAGCAAAAATCTGATTCAGAGGCTGAGAAAGGACTGCAGATGCTGTTGGATTCTGACCCTCCTGCACTCGAAATGGATTTTCTAGTGCTGTGAAACCCAAATGGCGCGTTCTCAATTGCGTTGAAAAGTAGACATCTTGGGCTTTCCTGCAATATATAATAGTTCATATTTTGCCCGGATTTGATGGCCACTGCGTTAAAAGCCAGCCAAAAACTTTCTGGCGTAAAACACGAACTGGCATACTTTTTCGGCGTAAACGCCCATTTTGGCACTCAGGGTGCGTCTAACTCCAATATGAGGCATATGCCGTGGAACTTGAAAGCTCGCCAAACATCACAAGTGGCCCCGAAGTGGAATTCTGCACTATCTACACTAGTTATCATTTCTGTAACCCTAAGTTACTAGTTTTAGTATAACAAACTACTTTAGAGATTCATTTAGCAACTCATGAATTTTATTCATATGTTCTCTGACGGCATGAGT
>NC_092050.1:69372656-69424806 GCF_003086295.3 Arachis hypogaea
AGTGAAGCAACCATACAAAGGTGATGCCTCCAGACGATTAGCCGTGCTGTGACAGAGCATTTGGATCATTTCCCGAGAGAGATCGAAAGTAGCCATTGGCACCGGTGACATCCTTACATAAAGCTAGCCATAGAAAGGAGTAAGATTGATGGATGAAGATAGCAGGAAAGCAGAGATTCAGAGGAACGAAAGATCTCTACACGCTTATCTGAAATTCTAACCAATGAATTACATAAGTATTTCTATCCTTATTTAGTATTATTTTCAAAAACCCATTACTATTTATATCTGCCTGACTAAGATTTACAAGGTGACTAAGTTTGCTTCATACCAACAATCTCCGTGGGATTCGACCCTTACTCACGTAAGGTATTACTTGGACGACCCAGTGCACTTGCTGGTTAGTTGTGCGAAGTTGGAACCATGTATTGGCATCATGTTTTTGGGCGCCATTGCCAGGGAAAGAAAGAGCATGAATTTTACATAATCAAAGTGTAATCACAATTTCGTCCACCAAGTTTTTGGCGCCGTTGCCGGGGATTGTTCGAGTTTGGACAACTGACGGTTCATCTTGTTGCTCAGATTAGGTAATTTCTTTTTGTTTTATTTTCAAAAATTCTTCAAAAATCTTTCAAAAATTTTATCTGTTTCGAAAAAAAAAAATGTGTTTTAAAAATATATTTTTCTTCAGAATTTTTAAGAATGAATTCTAGTGTTTCATGAAGCATGTAAAGCCATGTCTAAATTCATTTGGACTGAGGCTTCCAATTTGTTATCAAGAGCAAGCTAGTTGTTGCTAATCCACCTGCTACTGTTCCTGATTTACATACTAAAGCTTGGCTGGCTATTAAGCCATGCCTGACCCTTTGATTGGAGCTTTAGACTAAAGAGCATAAGATTCCTGGAATTCATATTAAAAATTTTGGAATCCTTATTTTTCTTTTTTTTTTTTTCAAAATGATTTTCGAAAAAAATTAAAAGAAAATACAAAAAATTCATAAAATCATAAAAATCAAAATATTTTTCATGTTTCTTGTTTGAGTCTTGAGTCATGTTATAAGTTTGGTGTCAATTGCATGTGCATCTTGCATTTTTTCGAAAATAATCATGCATTCATAGTGTTCTTCATGATCTTCAAGTTGTTCTTGGTAAGTCTTCTTGTTTGATCTTTGCATTTGCATGTTTTGTGTCTTTTCTTGTTTTCATATGCATTCTTGAATTCTTAGTGTTTAAGCATTAAAGAATTCTAAGTTTGGTGTCTTGTATGTTTTCTTTGCATTAAAAATTTTTCAAAAATATGTTCTTGATGTTCATCATGATCTTCATAGTGTTCTTGCATGCATTCCTTGTTTTGATTCAAAAATAAAAGAGAAAAACATGAAAATGATGTTTTAATTTTTCTCTCTCATCATAAAAATTCAAAATAAAAAAAATATCTTTCCCTTTTTCTCTCATCAAATTCGAAAATTTGGATTGACTTTTTCAAAAATTTTTAAAATCAAGTTGTTTCTTATGAGTCAAATCAAAATTTCAATTTGAAAATCTTATCTTTTTCAAAATCTTTTTCAAAAATCAAATCTTTTTCAAATTTCTTAGTTATTTTCGAAAATTCCAAAAATATTTTTCAAAAATCTTTTTCTTATTTTTATATCAAATTTTCGAAAATAACAATAACAATTAATGTTTTGATTCAAAAATTTTGAGTTTATTACTTACTTGTTAAGAAAGATTCAAACTTTAAGTTCTAGAATCATATCTTGTGATTTCTTGTGAATCAAGTCATTAATTGTGATTTTCAAAATCAAATCTTTTTCAAAAACTAATTTCTCTCATATCTTTTCAAAAATATCTTCTTCTCTTACCTTTTCAAAAATTTGATTTCAAAATATCTTTTCTAACTTCTTATCTTCTTATCTTTTTAAAATTGATTTTCAAATTTGTTTCAACTAACTAACTAACTTTTTGTTTGTTTCCTATCTTTTCAAAACCACTAACTAACTCTCTCTATCTAATTTTCGAAAATATCTTCCCTCTTTTTCAAAATTCTTTTTAATTAACTAATTATTTTAATTTTTTTATTTTAATTTTTGAAAAAAAAATCACTAACCATTTTTCAAAAACAATTTTCGAAAATTCCCTCTCTCTCTTTTCTTCTCCTTTTCTTCCACTCACCTAAAGGGAACCTCTATACTTGGGTAAAAAGGATCCCTATTATTATTATTTTTCTGTGCCCTCTTCTTTGTCATATGAGCAGGAGCAAGGACAAGAACATCCTTGTTGAAGCAGATCCAGAACATGAAAGGACTCTGAAGAGGAAACTAAGAGAAGCTAAATTACAAACTATCCAGCAAGCACCTGTCAGAAATTTTCGAACAGGAAGAGGAGATGGCAGCCGAAAATAATAATAATGCAAGGAGGATGCTTGGTGACTTTACTGCACCTAATTCCAATTTACATGGAAGAAGCATCTCCATTCCTGTCATTGGAGCAAACAATTTTGAGTTGAAACCTCAATTAGTTTCTCTGATGCAGCAGAACTGCAAGTTTCATGGACTTCCATCTGAAGATCCTTTTCAGTTCTTAACTGAATTCTTGCAGATCTGTGATACTGTTAAGACTAATGGAGTAGATCCTGAAGTCTACAGGCTCATGCTTTTCCCTTTTGCTGTAAGAGACAGAGCTAGAATATGGTTGGACTCCCAACCTAAGGATAGCCTGAACTCTTGGGATAAGCTGGTCAAGGCTTTCTTAGTCAAGTTCTTTCCTCCTCAAAAGCTGAGTAAGCTTAGAGTGGATGTTCAGACCTTCAGACAGAAAGAAGGTGAATCCCTCTATGAAACTTGGGAGAGATACAAAGAACTAACCAAAAAGTGTCCTTCTAACATGCTTTCAGAATGGACCATCCTGGATATATTCTATGATGGTCTGTCTGAATTAGCTAAGATGAAATTAGATACTTCTGCAGGTGGATCCATTCACCTAAAGAAAACGCCTGCAGAAGCTCAAGAACTCATTGACATGGTTGCTAATAACCAGTTCATGTACACTTCTGAGAGGAATCCTGTAAATAATGGGACGCCTATGAAGAAAGGAGTTCTTGAAATTGATACTCTGAATGCCATATTGGCTCAGAATAAAATATTGACTCAGCAAGTCAATATAATTTCTCAGAGCCTGAATGGAATGCAAGCTGCATCCAACAGTACTCAAGAGGCATCTTCTGAAGAAGAAGGTTATGATCCTGAGAACCCTGCAATAGCAGAGGTAAATTATATGGGTGAACCTTATGGAAACACATATAATCCATCATGGAGAAATCACCCAAATCTCTCATGGAAGGATCAAAAGCCTCAACAAGGCTTTAATAATGGTGGAAGAAACAGGTTTAGCAATAGCAAGCCTTTTCCATCATCCACTCAGCAACAGACAGAGAATTCTGAGCAGAATCCATCTAGCTTAGCAAATTTAGTCTCTGATCTATCTAAGGCCACTGTAAGTTTCATGAATGAAACAAGGTCTTTCATTAGAAATTTGGAAGCACAAGTAGGCCAGCTGAGTAAAAGGATCACTGAAATCCCTCCTAGTACTCTCCCAAGCAATACAGAAGAGAATCCAAAAGGAGAGTGCAAGGCCATTGACATAAGCACCATGGCCGAACCTGTAAGGGAAGGAGAGGACGTGAATCCCAAGGAGGAAGACCTCCTGGGACGTCCAGTGATCAATAAGGAGCTTCCCTCTGAGGAACCAAAGGAGTCTGAGACTTATCTAGAGACCATAGAGATTCCATTGAACCTCCTTATGCCATTCATGAGCTCTGATGAGTATTCCTCTTCTGAAGAGAATGAGGATGTTACTGAAGAGCAAGCTGCCAAGTTCCTTGGTGCAATCATGAAGCTAAATGCCAAATTATTTGGTATAGAAATTTGGGAAGATGAACCTCCCTTGTTCACCAATGAACTAAGTGATCTGGATCAACTGACATTGCCTCAGAAGAGACAGGATCCTGGAAAGTTCATAATACCTTGTACCATAGGCACCATGAGCTTTAAGGCTCTGTGTGACCTTGGTTCAGGAATAAACCTCATGCCCCTCTCTGTAATAGAGAAACTGGGAATCTATGGGGTGCAAGCTGCTAAAATCTCATTAGAGATGGCAGACAATTCAAGAAAACAGGCTTATGGACAAGTAGAGGACGTGTTAGTAAAGGTTGAAGGCCTTTACATCCCTGCTGATTTCATAGTCCTGGATACTAGAAAGGACGAGGATGAATCCATCATCCTAGGAAGACCTTTCCTAGCCACAGCAAGAGCTGTAATTGATGTGGACAGAGGAGAATTGATCCTTCAATTAAATGAGGACAACCTTGTGTTTATAACTCAAGGATCTCTCTCTGCATCCATGGAGAGGAAGCATAAAAAGCTTCTCTCAAAGCAGAGTCAAACAAAGCCCCCACAGTCAAACTCTAAGTTTGGTGTTGGGAGGCCACAACCAAACTCTAAGTTTGGTGTCAAACCCCCATATCCAAACTCTAAGTTTGGTGTTGGGAGGTTTCAAAAAAGCTCTGCACATCTGTGAGGCTCCATGAAAGCCCACTGTCAAGCTATTGACATTAAAGAAGCGCTTGTTGGGAGGCAACTCAATTTTTATTTATCTAACTATATTTTTCTTAGTTATATGTCTTTATAGGTTCATGATCATATGGAGTCACAAAATAAATATAAAAATTGAAAACGGAATCAAAAACAGCAGAAGAAAAATCACACCCTGGAGGAAGCATCTGCATGGCGTTCAACGCCAGAACAGAGCATGGTTCTGGCGCTGAACGCCCAAAATGGGCAGTATCTGGGTGCTGAACGCCCAAAATGGGCATCATCTGGGCGCTGAACGCCAGAATTGCACCCTGGAGAGGAGCTGGCCCTGAACGCCCAGAACAAGCATGGTTCTGGCGTTCAACGCCAGAAATGGGCAACAAATGGGCGTTGAACGCCCAAAATGGGCACCAACCTGGCGCTGAACACCCAGAGTTGTGTGCTAGGGAATTTTACATGCCTAATTTGGTGCAAGGTTATAAATCCTTGAACACCTCAGGATCTGTGGACCCCACAGGATCCCCACATACCTCCACTCACCTTACCTCCTCATAATCCTATATCACCCTCTCTCTCCATTCATAATAATCCCTTCTGTTTTCCATTTACCACTCACATCCATACACCCCACCTACCTTTAAAATTCAAAATCTCTTTTCCCACCCAATCCCACCCATATGGCCGAATACACACATCCCTCCATCTCCTCCATATCTTCTTCTTCTTCATCTATTCTTTCTTCTCTTGCTCGAGGGCGAGCAAAATTCTAAGTTTGGTGTGGTAAAAGCATAAGCTTTTTGTTTTTCCATTACTATTGATGGCACCTAAGACCGGAGAATTCTCTAGAAAAGGGAAAGGGAAGACAAAATCTTCCACCTCCGAGTCATGGGAGATGGAAAGGTTCATTTCCAAAGCCCATCAAGACCACTTCTATGATGTTGTGGCCAAGAAGAAGGTGATCCCCGAGGTCCCTTTCAAACAAAAGAAATGAGTATCCGGAGATCCGACATGAAATTCAAAGAAGAGGTTGGGAAGTTCTAACAAATCCCATCCAACAAGTCGGCAACCTAATGGTTCAAGAGTTCTATGCCAATGCATGGATCACTAGGAACCATGATCAAAGTAAGAACCCGAACCCAAAGAATTATCTCACCATGGTTCGGGGGAAATACTTAGATTTTAGTCCGGAAAATGTGAGGTTGGCGTTCAACTTGCCAAACATGGAAGAGAACGCACGCCTCTACACAAGGAGAGTCAACTTTGATCAAAGGTTGGACCAAGTCCTCATGGACATATGTGTAGAAGGAGCTCAATAGAAGATTGACTCCAAAGGCAAGCCGGTTCAACTAAGAAGACTGGACCTCAAGCCTGTGGCTAGAGGATGGTTGGAGTTCATTCAATGCTCAATCATTCCCACTAGCAACCGGTCTGAAGTTACTATAGATCGGGCCATCATGATCCATAGCATCATGATTGGAGAAGAGGTAGAAGTTCATGAGATTATACCTCAAGAACTCTACAAGGTGGCTGACAAGTCCTCCACTATGGCAAGGTTAGCCTTTCCTCACCTCATTTGCCACCTATGCAATTCGGCTGGGATTGACATAGAGGGAGATATCCTCATTAAAGAGGACAAACCCATCACTAAGAAAAAGATGGAGCAAGCAAGAGAGCCCATTCATGGAGCTCAAGAGGCGCATGAAGCTCATCACCATGAGATCCCGGAGATGCCTCAAATGCATTTTCCTCCACAAAATTATTGGGAGCAAATCAACACCTCCCTAGGTGAATTGAGTTCCAATATGGGACAACTAAGGGTGGAACATCAAGAGCACTCCATCATCCTTCATGAAATAAGAGAAGATCAAAAAGCAATGAGGGAGGAGCAACAAAGACAAGGAAGAGACATAGAAGAGCTCAAGGACATCATTGGTTCCTCAAGAAGGAAACGCCACCATCACTAAGGTGGATTCATTCCTTGTTCTTCTTTCTTCTGTTTTTCGTTTTCTATGTTATGTGCTTATCTATGTTTGTGTCTTCATTACACGATCATTAGTAGTTAGTAACTTTGTCTTAAAGTTATGAATGTCCTATGAATCCATCACCTCTCTTAAATGAAAAATGTTTTAATTCAAAAGAACAAGAAGTACATGAGTTTCAAATTTATCCTTGAACTTAGTTTAATTATATTGATGTGGTGACAATGCTTCTTGTTTTCTGAATGAATGCTTGAACAGTGCATATGTCTTTTGAAGTTGTTGTTTAAGAATGTTAAATATGTTGGCTCTTGAAAGAATGATGACAAGGTGACATGTTATTTGATAATCTGAAAAATCATAAAAATGATTCTTGAAGCAAGAAAAAGCAGCAAAGAACAAAGCTTGCAGAAAAAAAAAAGAGAAAAATAGGCGAAAAAAATTTATAGAAAGAAAAAGAAAAAGCAAGCAGAAAAAGCCAAAGCTCTTAAAACCAAGAGGCAAGAGCAAAAAGCCAATAACCCTTAAAACCAAAAGGCAAGGGCAAATAAAAAGGATCCCAAGGCTTTGAGCATCAGTGGATAGGAGGGCCTAAAGGAATAAAATCCTGGTCTAAGAGGCTAAACCAAGCTGTCCCTAACCATGTGCTTGTGGCGTGTAGGTGTCAAGTGAAAACTTGAGACTGAGCGGTTAAAGTCAAGGTCCAAAGCAAAAAAAGAGTGTGCTTAAGAACCCTGGACACCTCTAGTTGGGGACTTTAGCAAAGCTGAGTCACAATCTGAAAAGGTTCACCCAATTATGTGTCTGTGGCATTTATGTATCCGGTGGTAATACTGGAAAACAAAGTGCTTAGGGCCACGGCCAAGACTCATAAAATAACTGTGTTTAAGAATCATCATACTGAACAAGGAGAATCAATAACACTATCTGAACTCTGAGTTCCTAAAGATGCCAATCATTCTGAACCTCAATGGATAAAGTGAGATGCCAAAACTATTCAAGAGGCAAAAAGCTACAAGTCCCGCTCATCTGATTGAAGCTATGTTTCATTGATAGTTTGGAATTTATAGTATATTCTCTTCTTTTTATCCTATTTGATTTTCAGTTGCTTGGGGACAAGCAACAATTTAAGTTTGGTGTTGTGATGAGCGGATAATTTATACGCTTTTTGGCATTGTTTTTAGTATGTTTTTAGTAGAATCTAGTTAAATTTACATTTCTGGACTTTACTATGAGTTTGTGTGTTTTTCTGTAATTTTAGGTATTTTCTGGCTGAAATTGAGGGACTTGAGCAAAAATCAGATTTAGAGGTTGAAGAAGGACTGCTGATGCTGTTGGATTCTAACCTCCCTGCACTCAAAATGGATTTTCTGGAACTACAGAACTCCAAATGGCGCGCTTCCAATTGCATTGTAAAGTAGACATCCAGGGCTTTCCAGCAATATATAATAGTCCATACTTTGCCCAAGTTTAAATGACGCAAACTGGCGTTCAACGCCAGCTCTCTGCCCAATTCTGGCGTCCAACGCCAGAAACAAGTTGCAAAGTGGAGTTCAACGCCCAAATTGGCACAAAAGTTGGCGTTCAACTCCAAGAATGACCTCTCCACGTGTAGACTTCAAGCTCAGCCCAAGCACACACCAAGTGGGCCCCGGAAGTGGATTTATGCATCAATTACTTCTGTAAACCCTAGTGACTAGTTTATTATAAATAGAACTTTTTATCATTGTATTCGAAGTCTTGGTTACTCCGGTTCCCCTCTGGGGCCGAGACCAATGAACTCCATTATCCCTTATGTATTTTCAACGGTAGAGTTTCTGCACTCCATAGATTAAGGTGTGGAGCTCTGCTGTTCCTCAAGGATTAATGCAAAGTACTACTGTTTTCTATTCAATTCAACTTATTCCGCTTCTAAGATATTCATTCGCACTTCCAGTATGATCGAGAACCTCCAGATGATTAGCCATGCAGTGACAGCGCATCGGACCATTTTCACAAGGAGGAATAGGATGCAACTAACGACAAAGGTGATGCCTCCAGACGATTAACCGTGCTGTGACAGAGCATTTGGATCATTTTCCCGAGAGAGATCGAAAGTAGCCATTGGCACCGGTGACATCCTTACATAAAGCTAGCCATAGAAAGGAGTAAGATTGATTGGATGAAGATAGCAGGAAAACAGAGATTCAGAGGAACGAAAGCATCTCTACACGCTTATCTGAAATTCTAACCAATGAATTACATAAGTATTTCTATCCTTATTTTAGTATTATTTTTGAAAACCCCATTACTATTTTATATCTGCCTGACTGAGATTTACAAGGTGACTATAGTTTGCTTCATACCAACAATCTCCGTGGGATTCGACCCTTACTCACGTAAGGTATTACTTGGACGACCCAGTGCACTTGCTGGTTAGTTGTACGAAGTTGTGAACCATGGTATTGGCATCATGTTTTTGGGCGCCATTGCCAGGGAAAGAAAGAGCAATGAATTTTACATAATCAAAGTGTAATCACAATTTTGTCCACCAATCACCGGCTTTAAATTCTTTGCCTCTTATGTTCCTATCATGCACGGCTTTCATTTTTTCCTTGTAAAGTCTAGAGTTCTCATAAGCTTCAAACCTCAAACATTCCAACTCCGCTAATTGTAGCTTCCTCTCAATTCCAGCTCCACCCAAACTCGGGTTACACTCCTTGATGGCCCAATACGCCTTGTGCTCTATTTCCACCGGCAAATGGCAAGCTTTACCATACACCAACCGAAAGGAATTCATGCCTATTGGCGTTTTGTATGCCGTTCAGTAGGCCCATAATGCGTCGGTGAGCTTGGCACTCCAATCTTTCCTATTGGGTTTCACAATCCTTTCCAAGATGCATTTAATCTCCCGATTGGAAACCTCGGCTTGGCCGTTTGTTTGTGGGTGGTAGGCCGTGGCTACTTTATGCATGATGCTATACTTCTTCATGAGTCCTTCCATTCTTCTGTTGCAAAAGTGTGAACCTTGGTCGCTCACGATTGCTCGTGGCGACCCAAATCTACAAATGATATTATTTCTCACAAAAGAAAGGACTACGTTATCTTCATCCGTCCGGGTGGGTATCGCTTCCACCCATTTGGACACATAATCAACAGCGAGTAGAATGTAGAGAAAACCATTAGAATTTGGGAATGGCCCCATGAAATCAATTTCCCACACGTCGAAAATCTCACAAAATAGCATGGTTTGTTGGGGAATTTCATCCTTCTTAAAGATATTACCAAATCTAATGCATTGAAAACAAGATTTACAAAAATGAGAAGAGTCCTTGAAAAGAGTTGGCCACCAAAAGCCACAATCTAGGATTTTCCTTGTCGTTCTTTGAGGTCCAAAATGGCCTCCTCCCTCGGAGGAGTGGCAAGCTTCCAAGATTGAGTGGAATTCGGTTTGTGGAATGCATCTCTGAATTACTTGATCTGTCCCACATCTCCAAAGGTATGGGTCATCCCACACATAGTATTTGGATTCACTTTTTAGATTATGCCTTTAGTGTTTGGAGAGATTAGGAAGGAAGGAACGAGATACTAAGTAATTGGCGATGGATGCATACCAAGGAATGGTTTCCGAGATTGCATGCAAGCCCTCAAATGGAAAAGAATTATTGATAGGAGTAGTATCGCCTTTTGTGTGTTCAAGGCAACTTAGGTGGTCCGCCACTAGGTTTTGCGTACCACTCATATCCTTGATTTCCAAGTCAAACTCTTGCAACAATAAAACCCATTTAATCAATCTCGGTTTGGATTCCTTCTTAGCCAATAAATACTTTAATGCCGCATGATCTGAGTACACTACCACCCTTGAACCGAGAAGATATGCTCGGAACTTGTCCAAGGCAAAAACAATGGCCAAAAGTTTTTTTTCGGTAGTAGTGTAGTTGGATTGGGCTCCATCTAATGTTTTTAATGCATAGGCTATGACATATGGATTCTTACCCTCACATTGTGCTAACGCGGCTCCCACGGCAAAATTTGAAGCATCACACATTATTTCAAATGGCCTACTCCAATCCAGCCCTCGCACAATGGGAGCTTAGGTCAATGCTACCTTGAGCTTGTCGAAAGCCTCCATGCATTCCTTGCTTAAATCAAACTCAATATCCTTTTGTAGCAACCTTGAGAGAGGCAATGCTACCTTGCTAAAATCCTTGATGAATCTCCGATAAAATCCTGCATGTCCAAGAAAAAAGTGGACCTCCCTCTCGGAAGAGGGGTAAGATAAACTAGATATAACATTAATTTTAGCCGGATCTACAGAGATACCATCTTTGGAAACAATATGTCCTAAAACAATGCCTTGTTTGACCATGAAATGACATTTCTCAAAATTTAAGACAAGGTTGGTTTTAGTACATCTTTCCAAAACTTTTTCAAGACTATCCAAGAAATGATCAAAAGAATCACCATATACCGTGAAGTCATCCATGAATACCTCCATGCATTGCTCTAGAAAATCCGCAAAGATGCTCATCATGCACCTTTGGAAAGTTGTCGGTGCATTGCATAAGCCGAATGGCATACGCTTGTAGGCATAAGTTCCAAAAGGGCAAGTAAATGTTGTTTTTTCTTGGTCCTCTAGAGCAATGTGTATTTGGAAGTATCCCGAATAGCCATCTAGGAAGCAATAATGAGACTTACCGGATAATCGATCGAGCATTTGATCGATAAACGGAAGTGGAAAGTGATCTTTTCTAGTGGCCACATTCAACCTTTGGTAGTCTATGCATACTCGCCAAGAGTTTTGCACCCGTGTTGCTATGAGCTCCCCGCTTTCATTCTTAATTGTGGTTACCCCGGACTTCTTAGGTACAACTTGAACGGGACTTACCCATTCACTATCCGAAATAGGGTAGATGATGTCCGCCTCAAGTAACCTTGTTACCTCTTTCTTGACAACCTCCAAAATAGTAGGATTTAATTGCCTTTGAGGTTGTCTCACGGGTCTAGCTCCCTCTTCCAAAAAGATACGGTGCGCACATACTTGGGGACTTATCCTCACTAGATCTGCCAAACTCCACCCTATTGCCCTTTTGTTCTTCCTCAAAATGCGTAGCAACTTCTCTTTTTGTTGAGGATTGAGTTCTCTTGCTATAATCACCGGAAACTTGTGGGCTTCATCAAGGTATGAATACTTTAAGTGGGGTGGTAATGGCTTCAATTCTAGCTTTTGCTCTTGGCTTGCCGCTTGAACTTCTTCACTTGGATCTTCACTATTTTCTTCAATCATATTTTTCTCTTCTAGCTTTGCACAATGCACTTCCGCCACAATGTTGTCAATTAAATCATACCGGAATACGGAATGGTTCTTCGGTGGGTGCCTCATTGCTTCTTCTAGACTAAAACTTACAACTCTCCCATCTATCTCGAATGAGTAAGTTCCCGAATGGGTATCCAACTTGAATCTAGAGGTCCTCAAAAATGGCCTCCCAAGTAGGATAGATGATGCCCTCTCGGATTCGCTTGGTGGCATCTCAATAATATGGAAATCAATTGGGAATATCAAACCCTTTATGTCGACCAACACATCTTCCACAATACCCGACACGGTTATTATGCTCTTGTCTGCCAAGACAAACCTAGCCGCCGACCGCTTCAACGGTGGGAGCTTCAATAGATGATAAATGGAAAGAGGCATAATACTAACGCATGCACCAAGGTCGCACATACAATCAATGAATTGGAATCCATCAATGACACAAGAAACTAAGCAAGGACCCGGATCAACACACTTTTCCGGAATGGATCCCATCAAAGCCGAAATGGAACTACCCAATGGAATGGTTTCCAACTCATGAATTCTATCTTTGTTCATACACAAGTCCTTAAGAAATTTCGCATATTTAGGCACTTGGTGTATAGCATCAAAGAGGGGGATAGTTACCTCCACTTTTTTGAACATCTTTACCATTGTTGGGTCAAGCTCCATACGTTTCTTAGCCTTTTTTGCCAATGTAGGAAATAGAATTGGTTGAGCCACTTCCTCTAAAATTTGCTCCTTTCTAGGGACTTCACTCCTTGGTTGTGCTTCTTCATCTTCAACTATTACATGTGACTCCTACTCTTCTTCAGTTTCTTCTATCTCAACTCCATCTTCTTCTTGAGCAACTTTCATCGGGTTAGGTGCCGTTGAATCTCTTTCCTTCAATTGCGTTCCAGACCTCAAGGTTATGGCGTTGATGCCACCTTTGGGGTTAGGCAAAGGTTGAGAGGGTATGGCACTAGAGGTTGATGCTTAAGGAGTAGGAATAGAAGGTAGCTCCATGCGAGCAATGACAGCTTGGAGAGTAGAAGTGAGGCCATTAAGACTTGAGTTGAGGGTGTTTTGGAGTTCCTTTTGTCCTTGGAGTATGGATCGGAGTGTGTCATCTTGATTTGGAGATGTGGAAGGGTAGGTAATTTATGGTGCTTGGGGTTGATTGGGTGAAAGTGGTTGTCTTTGAGGTGGTATGTAGGTTTGATAGTTTCTTCCTTGATTTGGTTGTTGGTTTGGAGTGTTTTATGAATAACGGTTTTGTGAAGTGTTGTTGTTCCATCTTTGGTTGCCTCCATTGTCCCTTCCTCCTTGTTGATAATTGTCCCGCCAACTTTGGTTGGAGCTATCCCTCCATCCTTGATTGGAATTCTTACTCCCTTGGCTATAGTTACCTCCTTGTTGGGGGTACCCTTGGTTATGATTGCTCCCTTGGTTGTGGTATCCTTGATTGGAACGTTCATAGTAAGGGCGATCATAAAAGTTGTGGGTAGCCGCTAGAGTGTTATCCTCTTGGAGACTTGGACATTTGTCCGTGTAGTGGGAGTAGCATGAGCAAATGCCACACACTCTTTGAGGGACCAATTGTTGACATTGTTGGTTTTGAGGAGAAGGTTGTTGTTGAGATGGAGGTGCTTGTTGATTCACTTGGAGTTGCTTTAGAAGGCTTGTCATTTCACACAAAGTCTTGGTAAGGGTAGCAGTCTCACCACCAGAAGAAACTTCATTTACAGCCTTTGGATGGTTGACTCTTCGTCTAGCTTGTTGAGTGGACTCGGCCAAGTCGGTAATGAGTTGTCATGCCTCCTCCGCCGTCCGATACTTTGACAAAGAATCGTTGCTTGAAGCATCCAATAAATTCTTATCTTGCTCCCTCATGCCTTGGCATACATAGCTACGCAAGACTTGAGTGTCAATCATATGGTTTGGACATGAATCAAGAAGTTTGCAAACCGTTCCCAATATTCATACAAAGTTTCCATCTCGCCTTGTACAATACATGAGATCTCCTTCCTTAGCTTGTCCGTCATTTCCACGGGCATGAACTTATCAAGGAATTCTCTCTTTTGCAAATCCTAATCGGACACAACATCACTAGGCAAGGTATAGAACCACTCCTTGGCTCTTCCCTCAACAGAGAAGGGAAAGGCAAACAACCATATAGCCACTTCATCGGATCCTTCCCGCTTAGTAGTCGAGCATACACCATGAAAGTCCTTGAGGTGTCTAATTGGATCTTGTGCGGGAAGTCCATGGAATTTTGGTAAGAGATTGATGAGAGCAGTCTTGAGTTCAAAATTTGTATTCAAGTTGGGATGAAGCACATGTAGAGGTTGGAGAACAAAATCCGGTGCACCCGCTTCCTTGAGAGTAACTCTTCTTGGAGCGGCCATGTTGTCAAAACCTAGATCAAAAGAAAAACTATTAGTAGTATCAACGGAAGAGTAATTGGTGCCTTCGTTGGATGACGATGATATGGTTGGTGAATTTGTAAGAACCTTTTCACCTTCCTCAAAGACCAACAGCCTCCGAGCTTGCTTAATATGAAGCAAGGTTCTTTCAATTTCCGAATCAAAGGGTGCTAAGCTCGGATTTGGTAGTGAACGCGTCATACAATGAAGGAGATAAGAAACTCATGACATCAATCGGCATCTAAACAAAGACTAATCCTAACTAACAATCAAACAAGAAAACAATCAATTAAGAGAGAAATACAAGTATTCACATATCAACATATTCACACTAACCAATAGAATGGCACACATAAGAAATTCTCCGGCAACGGCACCATTTTGATGAACGTAAATATTCTTATGCCGATTAGAAACTAGTAATAAATCTAATTCTGAGTATAGTCTAACCAACATACGAATACCGCATCAAACAATTCTAAAATCTATGACCGAGAGTATTGATCCCAGGTCGTTCTCCCTAGGAATTGCTTTAGAATGTGCATCATTGATTAGGAAAGCTTTTATGGTTTTGAGAGTTGGTGCAAGAATTCAAACTAGCAAGCAATCAACAATTAATGGAAATAAAAGCCTTGGACAAGGGTAAGCATTGGAAGTTCCATCATTATAGTTTCCTTCAATTATGATAAGAGTTGATTATTGCTTCACTTAGTTAACCCCCTAACAATGGAGGAAAGTCAAGTGAGAGTAACTAACTTGAGTCACAAGTCCTAGTCTCACCCTAGGGAAGTCTAGCTTTAGTGCACTCCAAGCCAATTAGCAATTCTCAATTCATAATCTACAATTGATATCCACTATTCAAGTGTCTCCAATAACTCAACCCCTAAGCCAAATGAGAGAAATCTACCCCATACCTAAGGTTGTCATTATCACAAACAATTGGTAGGCAATTATAGAAAACATGAGGCAATTGAGAGAAGAGAATCGAATTAAAGCTATCTATTCCAAACAATCATCAACAATCACACAATTGAATGAAACCTCAATTCATTAATCCACATTCAAAGTAACAAAGTGAACCAAATCTAGATCTAAGAAATTGAACCAAAAGAACATCAATTAAGAGTAGAAGAAGAGTAGATCTACACTTGTAGCAAAACAAAAAGTCAATTAGCAATAGATCTCACCAAGAATTCAAAGGAAACTTGCAATGGAGGATGAAAACCTAGAGAGAAGTTGGAGTTTCTCTCTCTAAAAATAAAATGTAACTAACTTCCTAAAAATATCTAGAATTATGACTCCCCTCTCTAACACCCCTAAGCCTTGGTCTTCTTAAGCTTTTCCCTCCAAAATTTGCTCCAAAACAGGGCTTGGAAATCCCTTGAAATCGCTGGGCACGTGTTTCATTTAAAAAATCATGTGCGCATATCAACGCGTACGCGCAGTTCACGCATACGCGTCCTTGGGCTCTTTTGCGATCTGCGCACAGGCGTACGGTGCGCGCGAGCGCCATAAGGGATATGGCCCAGCCATATAAGCGCGTCGGCTCCTCGCTCGGCTCCACTGCGCTGGCTCTGGATGAGAGCATCCACGCGTACGCGCATGGTGCGCCTGCGCGCGCATGTCCAAACTTTAATTCTTTGATTTGTTTCATGCTCCTTCCATTCATGCATGCTTCTTCCATTCCCCTTGGCCATTTTTGCCCTATAACTTCTGAAATCACTTAACAAACGGATCAAGGCATCTAATGGTAATAGAGGAGGATTACAATATCTCAATTTTGATGCAAAAGAAGCATATGCTCATCTATGAGGTAAAATGGGAAAGAGACACGAAATCATGCAGTTTTATATGAATAAGTATGGAAGATCATTGATAAAACCCTTAGATTTGATGCATGATAAACCCTGAAAATAGGATTTATCAAACAACCACAAGAGCAGAGAAAGGAGGTGAAGCCATATGTCCCTCTGATACCATACCCTCAAAGGCTGGACAAAGAGATCAAGGACCAACAATTCCCCAAGTTCTTGGAAATATTCAAGAAGCTAGAGATCAACCTTCCATTTGCTGAGGCATTAGACCAAATGCCACTATATACGAAATTCCTCAAGGAGCTCATCAACAAGAAGAGAAGTTGGAAAGAAAAAGAAATTGTGATCCTAACTCAAGAGTGTAGTGCTGTGATTCAGAAAGGCCTACCACCCAAACTCAAATATCCTGGGAGTTTCTTTATACCATGTACCATTAGAAACATGTCAATTGATAAAACTTTGTGTGACTTGGGCTCAAGCATCAACTTGATACCACTTTCGATGATGAGAAAGCTATCTATAGAGGAAGTGAAACCTACAAGAATATCGCTGCAACTAGCTGATAGGTCACTCATAATACCCAATGGAGTGGTAGAAAACCTCTTAGTCAACGTGGACAAGTTCATCTTCCCAGCAGATTTTGTGATTCTAGACCTAGATGAAGAAGGAAGTGATTCAATCATACTGGGAAGACCCTTTCTAGCCACAGCAAGAGCCATCATTGATGTAGAAAAAGGAGAGATGATCTTAATGGTGCGATAAACCCCATTTGTAGGGTTTATATTGTGCTTAATTTAGGGGATTTTACAACTTTTCACCCACATTTATTCAATGAAATAGCATGATTTCATGGTTGTCTCCTAACTTGTGCTTAAGAATGAAAACATGCTTTCTAGGACCCAAAATAGCTAAACTTAATTTACCTTGATTCCATTAGGTGCCTTGATGTGTTTTTCAAGTGATTTCAGATTTAGGAGGCAAAGATTGGATCAAGGGAATGAAGGAAAAGCATGTAAAAATGGAGAACTCATGAAGAAATGAAGAAATCGCAAAAGCTGTCAAGCCGACCTGTTCGCACTTAAATGACCAAAACTTGAGCTACAGAGGTCCAAATGATGAAGTTCTAGTTGCGTTGGAAAGCTAACATCCGGGGCTTCGAAATGATATAAGATTTTTTATAGTTGCTACACGTATGGTGATGCGTATGTGCACTGTACATGCACACATCGTTGCTGCCATATGACCCACTTAAAGCATTACGTGGCCAGCGAATTCTAAAGCCTTATGGGCCCAATCCAACTCATTTCTGATGCTATTTAAGACATTGATTGAAGGAGAATTGACATACTTTACATACTTTCACACATGAGGATAGTTTAGTTTTAGTTTTAGAGAGAGAAGCTCTCACTTCTCTCTAGAATTAGGATTAGGATTAGGTTTAGTTCTTAGATCTAGGTTTAATTCATGCTCTCATCTAGTTCTTCTTTTTAATTCCTTGTTAGTACATTCATCATCCTTCCATTGTTTTTATTACTTTTTTCTACTTTGTTTGTAGATCTACTCTTGTTCATTCTATTCTCTTTTAATGTAATTTGAGGTAATTCATAATAATTGTGTTTTTTTTTATTGTTGTTATTAATTCCTTGCAATAAGTAGTTGTTAGATTTCATTGTTGTTATCAATTTACTTTGCTTTTCTTTTATGCCTTCCAAGTGTTTGATGAAATGCTTGGTTGGATTTTAGTGTAGATTCTTATCCCTCTTGGCCTAAGTGGAGTAATTAGTGATGCTTGAGTTATCTAATTCCCTTGTTGATCGATAATTAGAAGTTGCTAATTGATTTGGATACCACGAATGCTAGTGTTTTCCTTGGGAGTTGGCTAGGACTTGTGGAATCAAATTGATTCATCCACTTGACTTTCCTCCATGGTTAGAGGTTAACTAAGTGGTAGCAATGAATAATTCTCATCACAATTGAGGAGGATAATGAAGATAGGATTTCCAATTCTCATAACCTTGCCAAGAGCTTTTCATAGTTGTTAGTTTATTTTCTTTGTCATTTATATTTGTTGTCTAAAATCTCAAAAACCCCAAACATACTCCATAACCAATAACAAGACACTTTGTTGCAATTCCTAGGGAGAACGACCCGAGGTTCAATACTTCGGTTTATAAATTTAGGGATTTGTTACTTGTGACAACCAAATTTTTGTATGAAAGGACTATTGTTGGTTTAGAAACTATATTGCAACAAGACTTCATTTGTGAAATTCTAAACCGTCAAATTTTCTTGTTGTAGGCTTAACATGTAGTGAGAATCCTACTTTCATTTGGCATTAGCCCCCGCCTATGTTTTATTTGCTTTTATATCTTTGTTGTAGGCTTAATTTTCTTTCTTTTTCTTTCCTTTTAGGGTGGCCACCAAGAAGGGAGAAAGGAAAAGCTTTTAAATAGGGCAACAAACAAGTCATCCGCACAACCCTTTGAAGAAGCTCATCAGTTGTTTCAACCCATCCACATTGCTCTTCTTTGCATGCACCGAGGACGATGCAAATTTTTAAGTGTGGGGAGGTCGTTCGACCAATCTCCATGGGTAACAATTTTCTTTTTCAACACCAATGTTAGCTAGTTGTTGTATTGCATGTTCGGTTGTATGTTAGTTAGAATTTATACATATTTTTACCACTTCTTTCCTATTAGGACTATTTGGTTAGGGTGATGATTTCTTTTCCAAGAAATTGTTTTTAGGGCAACCTACCAATTTGAAAAAAAAACATTTTGTTGAACGTGCTTGAAAGAATTTATTTTGGAACATGGTTTTTGAGCTAAGAACACAAGCTTGTGAGATTTGAGCCTAATGGTGTGGTTACATCTTATAACCACTTATTTTCCCTTCTTGTGTGCATTGTTCTCTTTCTATGATTGTGATCTTTGATTTGTTTGATTCTTTATGTCCATTATTTTGTGTATTCATGCATTTATATGATTGAGGCCATCATTTCATTTAGCTCACTTATCCAAATGGCCTTACCTTTTATCTTCTATTGTTAGCCAATTTGAGCCTATGCTTAACCCACTTTGTTCATAATTTTAGCACATTACGAGCCTTAAAGTGGAAAAAAATAAAAGTCCTTAATTTGGATCTTTGATTAGCTTAGGCTAGTGTGTGTAACATTCAAGTGTGGGAAATCTTGGAACATTGGGTGAATAAAAGGGTAGTTTTGTATTTTTTGTTAAAAATATTGGGAATTGGGTACATGCTCATGTATTGATAAAATGTATAGATCTTATGCATCAATGTTCTTGTATATAGTTTGAAAAAAAATGAGAAAAACAAAAGAAAAAAGAAAAAGAAAAAGAAACAAAAACAAGAGCATGAAAAAGAAAAGAAAAGAAAAAAATAGAAAAAAAAAGAAAGAAACAAAGAAAAAGAAAGAAATAAAAGGGGACAAAATGCCCCAAAGCAAAGCTCAATAAGGGTCAATGCATAAGTGTTGTGAAATGAAAAGGAATACATGAGTATGTGAAAAAGTGAGAAAAATGGGTAGTTAGGTTTGTTTTGAAATTGTATAGGATGTCATAGGTTAGGTGGGAAGTTTAAGCTTATCAAAGATTCAAATTTTAAGCTCACTTGACTAAATATGCATCCTTACCTTGACCCTAGCCCCATTACAACCTAAAGAAAAGACCTCATGATACTTGTATGCATGCATGAAATATATGTTGATTGTTAGAAGAAAAATAAATCTTAGAAAACATGATTAGGGGAGAATTGAGAGAATCGACCCTACACACTTGAGTGACTAGAGTGCAAACACTTCCGGTGAGGGTTCGACGCTCAACTCCTTGATTCCCGGATTTCATGAGCGTTCTTCTTGCAAGTCTATTTCAACTTCATTCTTTATACTTGAATTGGTAGGATTCATGAATCGGTATATGATCTTAGCCCTACTTGTGCATGTATGTCTTGGAGGATTGATTTATTTTTAACTAAGTAGGTAGAATTATTTTGCATTTAGTTGCATTCATATAGATAGATGAATGTAGTTAGTTTCCATTGAATAAATGTTGATACCCTTTGCTTTCTCTTAGTTTAAGCATGAGGACATGCTTGGTTTAAGTGTGGGGAGGTTGATAAACCCCATTTGTAGGGTTTATCTTGTGCTTAATTTAGGGGATTTTTTACAACCTTTCACCCACATTTATTCAATGAAATAGCATGGTTTCATGGTTGTCTCCTAACTTGTGCTTAAGAATGAAAACATGCTTTCTAGGACATAAAATAGCTAAACTTAATTTACCTTGATTCCATTAGGTGCCTTGATGTGTTTGTCAAGTGATTTCAGATTTAGGAGGCAAAGATTGGATCAAGAGAATGAAAGAAAAGCATGTAAAAATGGAGAACTCATGAAGAAATGAAGGAATCGCAAAAGCTGTCAAGCCGACCTCTTCGCACTTAAACGACCATAACTTGAGCTACAGAGGTCCAAATGATGCGGTTTTAGTTTTGCTGGAAAGCTAACATCCGGGGCTTCGAAACAATATAAGATTTTTCATAGTTTCTATACGTATGGTGATGCTTACGTGCACTATGCGCACACATGTCGTTGCTGCCATATGATCCACTTAAAGAAATACGTGGCCAGCGAATTCTAAAGCCTTGTGGTCCCAATCCAACTCATTTCAAATGCTATTTAAGCCAAGGATTGAAGGGAAATTGACATACTTTACATACTTTCACACATGAGGATAGTTTAGTTTTAGTTTTAGAGAGAGAAGCTCTCACTTCTCTCTAGAATTAGGATTAGGATTAGGTTTAGTTCTTAGATCTAGGTTTAATTCATGCTCTCTTCTAGTTCTTCTTTTTAATTCCTTGTTGTTACATTCATCATCCTTCCATTATTGTTATTACTTTCTTCTACTTTGTTTGTAGATCTATTCTTGTTCATTCTATTTTCTTTTAATGCAATTTGAGGTAATTCATAATAATTGTGTTTCTTTTGATTGTTGTTATTAATTCCTTGCAATAAGTAGTTGTTAGATTTCATTGTTGTTATCAATTTACTTTGCTTTCCTTTTATGCCTTCCAAGTGTTTGATGAAATGCTTGGTTGGATTTTAGTGTAGATTCTTATCCCTCTTGGCCTAGGAGGAGTAATTAGTGACGCTTAAGTTATCTAATTCCCTTGTTGATCGATAATTAGAAGTTGCTAATTGATTTGGATACCACTAACGCTACTCTTTCCCTTGGGAGTTGGCTAGGACTTGTGGAATCAAATTGATTCATCCACTTGACTTTCCTCCATGGTTAGATGTTAACTAAGTGGTAGCAATGGATAATTCTCATCACAATCGAGGAGGATAATGAGGATAGGACTTCCAATTCTCATAACCTTGCCAAGAGCTTTTCATAGTTGTTAGTTTATTTTCTTTGTCATTTATATTTGTTGTCTAAAATCTCAAAAACCCCAAACATACTCCATAACCAATAACAAGACACTTTGTTGCAATTTCTAGGGAGAATGACTCGAGGTTCAATACTTCGGTTTATAAATTTAGGAGTTCGTTACTTGTGACAACCAAATTTTTGTATGAAAGGACTATTGTTGGTTTAGAAACTATATTGCAACGAGACTTCATTTATGAAATTCTAAACCATCAAAAGTCTTACTCATCAGGGTGCACGAGGAACAAATAACTCTCAATGTCTTCAAGGAAATGCAACTTCCTGCAGAAAAGAAAGACTGCATGAGGATTGAGGAGGAGGACTTAAACTGGAAAGAGAAGCCAAAGGAACCGTCTCTAGGAATCAAAAATTCACTCTTGGGAAAGAAGCTTGAGTCTGAAGAAAAGCAGAAGGATCAAAAGAACAAAAAAACTGAAAAGGAGCTACAAGAAAAGACACCAGAGGGGACAGTGAAGAAGAAGGCACCTGACATTGGAGAGTCATCAAGAAAAAGGAAGAGGAACAAGAAAAAGGTGTCTAAGGGGTGGAGAAACAAGAGGATCCTAACTGAAGGGTTTTCACCGGGCGACAAAGTGAAGTTAACTTACCAACAGTTGGAAACACCTCCACATTCTGATGAATATTACACTGTCAGCAGAATACTCTCATTGGAGCATGCAGAAATTGTCAATCAAAACATAGGAAGAAAGCTTACAGTGAGAGGGGACAAGCTGAAACACTATGACCATCAGCCACTGATAAACCACTATTTTATGATTTATCTTGTGCTAAATTGAGTGGTTTTTATCAGTTCTTGGCACACTTATTCATACAAATTGCATGGTTTTGGACTCAGAAAAACACAGACTAGAGCCAGGGGGCAAGCAGAGACTCAAGGGACATTCACTTCACTTTAGTATTAGTTTTAGTTTTGAATCGGAGAGAGAAAACACTACTTCTTCTAGGGTTCTTCACATTCTTAGATTTTAGTTTTATGCTTTTGGATTGGATATTGAGAGAGTTACTACCTTCGATTGAAGTCTTCTTCATTATAGTTTGCCTTCCTATTACCTTACTCTTTTGTTTTCCATTTAAGTTGTTCGTGGTCATATATGGATATTTTTTATTTTGGGATTTATTAATGCAATGAACAATTTTCACATTTAATTTCATTTCATGTTTGATTTCCTTCAATTAATTATCAGCTACAAAATTTTCTTTTATTAATTTATTTTAATTACCATAACTTCCATCTACTCCGTTTACATGTTTGTGAAAACAACATTCATGCCAATGGAGTAGAGCTCCCAACTTGGCTTTGGAGTTGATTAATAGGAAACTCTTGAGTTGAAAAACCCATGGATTAATCTGTAATTGGAATGTTGTTGAAAGAATTAAATTTTGAACATGCAAGAACCCTTAAAAATAATATATAATTGTCAAATAATTCCTTAATAATTCACAAGCAAAATATAGAAAATAATGACCCAAATAAATTTTCAACACCAATTAAAATAGTTTAAAAAGAAAAAGAAAGAAAAAGAAAATATAGATAAGGAAAGTAAAAAGAAAAAGAAGAAGAAAACATAAATAAAGATAAAATAATAATGGAAAAGTAAAGAGGGAAGAAGAAAAGAAAAGAACCTTGATTATGATTGTGAAGAAGGAAGAAAAGGGGGAAGAAGAAAGTAAAAAGTGAGAAGGAGTAAAGAAGAAAGAAGAAAGAAGAAAGTAATAAGAAATAAGTAGGGAGAAGAGAAAAAATAGGATTTGAGGGGAAAAGATAAGATATGTGGCGCTGATCTAGTAAAACTGTGCGTCGCATGTGACGTGGACGCGTGGGTCATGCGATCGTATGAGTTGCATTATTTTTAAGTGACGCGGACGCGTTGGTCATGCGGACGCGTGACTTGATTTGTGCTAGTGGCGCGAGAGCAACCTCGCGTTCGCGCAACTCTCTGTCTCAAACGCATATTGACAAAATTCAAGGTGACGCGTGCGCGTGGGTGACGCACACGCGTGAATGGCCTTTCTTTTAAAATGACGCGAACGCGTGGGACACGCGTTCGTGTGGTAGGGCTTGTACTTCTAGCATGGTTCCAGCCCAACTCCATCACAACTTGCTGCCATACACTCATTTACGTCGATTTCGCGGGGTCACGCGTGCGCGTGAGTGACGCGCACGCGTGAATGGATGGATTAGCAAATGACGCGGTCGCGTCAGGGACGTGGTTGCGTCAGGGACGCGGTCGCGTGGGCGTGTTTATGCCTAAGGCACGCCTCTAGCCACGCTCTCGTGTGACTTTCTGTTCAATTCCCTTTTTCGCTAATTTTCCGTTGACGCAGACGCGTCAGTGACGTGGTCGCGTGCTTTCCCTTTTTTTTCATTGCAAATGCAAATGTAAATGCAGACTATATGCAGAAATTATGAGAAGAGTCATTAACATAAACAAAATAGAATAAAGTCAAATAAAACTAAGACTGAAACAAAACGATCATACCACGGTGGGTTGTCTCCCACCTAGCACTTTACTTTTATGTCCTTAAGTTGGACATTCTTCAGGCTCATTCTGCTTCTATTGGTGGGTCTTCTAAGAGGAAGACCTCTAATTCCTTGTGATCCTTCATCTTCTCACCATGATAAAGCTTTAGGCGATGTCCATTGACCTTGATGAATTTGGAGCTAGAAGGGTGACGTACGTGAAAAACTCCGTATGGCTCTGCCTTTTCTACTCTGTATGGACCTTCCCATCTTGACCTTAGTTTGCCTGGCATGAGCCTCAGTGTGGAGTTATATAGAAGAAATAACTCCCCTGGTCTGAATTCTCTCCTTTTTATGTGCTTGTCATGGACAGCCTTCATCTTTTCTTTGTATCGCCTGGAGTTGTCATATGCCTCTAGGCGAAGGTTCTCTAGTTCGGCTAGTTGCAGCTTCCTTTCAGCACCAGCTTCCTCAAAATTCATGTTGCACTCCCTCACAGCCCAGAAAGCCTTATGTTCCACCTCTACTGGAAGGTGGCAACATTTTTCGTATACTAAGTAAGTGGAAGGGGCTCATCCCAATGGGTGTCTTGTACGCTGTTCTATATGCCCAGAGTGCATCTTGTAGCCTGGCACTCTAGTCCTTCCTATGAGGCTTTACTATCTTCTTCAGAATACGTTTAATCTCTCTGTTAGAGACTTCTGCTTGCCCATTGGTTGGGGATGGTAAGCTGTTGCTACTTTGTGAATTATCCCATGCTTCTTGAGTAATCCTGTCAGTCTCCTGTTACAAAAGTGGGTGCCTTGATCGCTCACGACTGCTCGTGGTGATCCAAAGCGACAAATAATATGGTTTCTAACAAAGGAAACAACAGTGTTAGCATCATCAGTACGGGTAGGAATTGCTTCCACCCATTTAGAAACATAATCTACAGCTAACAGTATATAAAAGTAACCATTAGAATTTAGAAATGGATCCATGAAGTCAATGCCCCAAACATAAAAAATTTCACAGAAAAGCATAATCTGTTGAGGCATCTCATCCCTCTTGGATATAGTACCAAACCTTTGGCAAGGGGAACAAGATTTACAAAATTCAACAGCATCTTTAAAAAGAGTAGGCCACCAGAATCCGCAGTCTAGAATTTTTCTAGCTGTTCTTTGAGGGCCAAAATGTCCTCCACTCTTAGATGAGTGGCAGGCCTCTAAAATGGACTGGAATTCTAATTGAGGCACACACCATCTAATTACCTGGTTAGCACCACACCTCTATAAATATGGATCATCCCATATATAATATTTGGACTCACTTTTCAGCTTGTCTCTTTGATGCTTAGTAAAATTTGGAGGAAAAGTGTGGCTAACTAGATAATTAGCTACAGGTGCATACCAAGGAACTACTTCAGATACTACATGTAAACTATCAAATGGGAAGTTATCATTTATAGGAGTGGAGTAATCCTTAATGTGCTCAAGACGATTCAAGTGGTCTGCCACTAAATTCTGGTTTTCACTCCTATCCTTAATTTCTAAATCAAATTCTTGCAGCAGCAGTATCCAACGTATTAGCCTTGGTTTGGACTCCTTTTTAGCTAATAAATATTTTAGAGCTACATGGTCTGAGTACACTACTACCTTAGTACCAAGTAAATAGGCTCGGAATTTATCCAGAGCAAAAACAATAGCAAGAAGCTCTTTTTCAGTAGTAGTGTAATTAGATTGGGCAGCATCTAAAGTCTTAGATGCATAAGCAATTACAAAAGGATCCTTACCTTCGCGCTGATCCAGCACCGCTCCTACTGCATGGTTGGAAGCATCACACATAATTTCAAATGGCTGGCTCCAATCTGGTCCTCTCACAATTAGAGCTTGAGTCAGGGCGATCTTCAACTTATCAAACGCTTGCATACAATCCTCACTGAACTCGAACTCAATATCTTTCTGCGGCAATCTGGATAAAGGTAATGCTACCTTACTGAAGTCCTTAATGAATCTCCTGTAAAAACCTGCGTGGCCAAGGAACAAACGGATTTCCCTCACAGAGGAGGGGTAAGGTAAACTAGAAATGACATCTACCTTTGCTGGATCTACCGAAATACCCGTATTAGACACAACATGTCCTAGTACAATTCCTTATTTTACCATAAAGTGACATTTTTCAAAATTTAATACAAGGTTTGAACTAACACACCTGTCTAACACTCTAGATAAACTATCCAAGCAAAGGCTAAAAGAATAACCATATACACTAAAATCATCCATAAAAACCTCCATATAGTTCTCAATGAGATCATAGAAAAGACTCATCATACATCTTTGAAAAGTGGCTGGTGCATTGCATAAGCCAAAGGGCATTCTCTTATAAGCATAAGTCCCAAAAGGACATGTAACGGTAGTGTTTTCCTGATCTTCAGGAGCTATATGAATTTGAAAGTAGCCTGTATAACCATCTAAAAAGCAGTAATGAGATTTACCTGACAGGCGATCAAACATCTGTTCAATGAATGGTAAGGGATAATGATCCTTGCGAGTGGCTTGGTTTAGACGCCTATGCCAATGCAAACTCTCCATGAATTCTGCACTCTAGTTGTCAGAAGCTCTCCATGCTCATTTTTTACTGTTGTGACTCCAGACTTCTGGGGCACCACTTGTACTGGACTGACCCATTCACTATCTGAGATGGGGTAAATGATATCTGCTTGATGAGCGGATAATTTATTCGCTTTTTGGCATTGTTTTTAAGTAGTTTTCAGCATGTTTTAATTACTTTTTGGTATATTTTTATTAGTTTTTATTCAAAATTCACATTTCTGGACTTTACTATGAGTTTGTGTGTTTTTCTATGATTTCAGGTATTTTCTGGCTGAAATTGAGGGACCTGAGCAAAAATCTGATTCAGAGGCTGAAAAAGGACTAGAGATGCTGTTGGATTCTGACCTCCCTGCACTCGAAATGGATTTTATGGAGGTACAGAAGACCAATTGGCGCGCTCTCAATTGCGTTGGAAAGTAGACATCCAGGGCTTTCCAGCAATATATAATAGTCTATACTTTGCCCAAGTTTTGACGACGCAAATTGGCGTTTAACACCGAGTCTTTACCCTATTCTGGCGTTAAATGCCAGAAACAGGTTGCAAACCAGAGTTAAACGCCAGAAACAGGCTACAACCTGGCGTTTAACTCCAAGAGAAGCCTCTACATGTGTAAAGCTCAATGCTCAGCCCAAGCACACACCAAGTGGGACCCGGAAGTGGATTTCTGCACTATCTGCACTTAGTTACTTATTTTCTGTAACCCTAGGTACTAGTTTAGTATAAAAACAACTTTTAGAGACTTACTATGCACCTCATGACATTTTACACATTTCATATTGTATTTCTGACGGCATGAGTCTCTAAACCCCATGGTTGGGGGTGAGGAGCTATGCTGTGTCTCGATGAATTAATGCAATTACTTCTGTTTTCTATTCAATCACGATTGTTTCTATTCTAAGATACTCGCTTGTACTTAACCGTGATAAATGTGATGATCCGTGACACTCATCATCATTCTCAACCTATGAACACGTGCCTAACAACCACTTCCGTTCTACCTTAGATTGAGTGTGTATCTCTTAGCCTCTTGGTTCATGATCAGAGTCTTCGTGGTGTAGGCTAGGATTATTGGCGGCCATTCCTGAGATCCGGAAAGTCTAAACCTTGTCTGTGGTATTTTGAGTAGGATCTGGGATGGGATGACTGTGACGAGCTTCAAACTCACAAGTGCTAGGCGTAGTCACAGACGCAAAAGGATCAATGGATCCTATTCCAACATGAGTGAGAACCGACAGATGATTAGCCGTGCGGTGACAGCGCATTTGAACCATTTTCACGGAGAGGACGGATGGTAGCCAATGACAACGGTGATCCACCAACATACAGCTTGCCATGGAAGGAGACCTACGTGCGTGAAGAAGAAGACAGTAGGAAAGTAGAGATTCAGAAGACAGAGCATCTCAAAAACCTCAATCTGTTCTCCATTACTGCATAGCAAGTACTATTTAATTTATGCTTTTTACTCTTCATAAATATAATCACTCTTATCATTGATTTCCTGACTAAGAATTACAAAATAACCATAGCTTGCTTCAAGCCGACAATCCCCGTGGGATCGACCCTTACTCACGTAAGGTATTACTTGGACGACCCAGTGCACTTGTTGGTTAGTGATACGAGTTGTGAAAAGTGTGATTTACAATTCGTGCACCAAGTTTTTGGCGCCGTTGCCGGGGATTGTTCGAGTTTGGATAACTGACGGTTTTTTTTGTTGCTTAGATTAGGAAAAATTTATCTTTTTAGTTTAGAGTCACTAAAATTGCGTCTTCTATTATTGTTTTTGGTTGAAAATTTTTTTTTAAATCCTTATTTTCTCTTTTTAAATTTTTTGAAAATTTTTATAAACTAATAAGTGATTTTTTCTGTTTATGTTTAGGTTCATATTTTAAGTTTAATGTCAATTGGATGTTTTTATTTTCCTTTAAATTTTCAAAATTTGTGTTCATTGTTCTTTCTTGATCTTCAAGTTGTTCTTGCTATTTTTTCTTGTTTGATCTTTAGTTTTTCATGTTCTGTGTCTTTTCTTGTTTTTCTTGTGCGTGTTCAAATTATCAGTATTAAAAAAAAACACTTTAAATTTATAGCTCAGTTGGCTAGAGCGTTGTGCTTATGTTCTTGGAAATTGGGTATCTTCCTTTTAAAACTTTTTCAAAAATAATTTTTCTTTGATTAAATCTTGTGTCAAACTTTTAAGTTTGGTGTTCTCTTGTTATTTTTCTTTAATTTTCAAAAACTTATTTTCAGTTTTCTAAAAGTTTTAAGTTTGGTGTTCTTTTTTACGTTCTTGTGAGTCTTCAAGGTGTTCTTGAGTCGTCTCTGTATTTTGATCTTAAAATTTTTAAGTTTGGTGTTCCTTGGTGTTTTCCCTCCAAAACTTTCGAAAAACAAGGAGCATTAGATCTAAAAATTTTAAGTCTTGTATCATTTTATTATTTTTCTCTTTCCTCATTAAATTCAAAAATATCTTTTCTCTTTATTTTAAATTGAATTTTCAAAAATTACTTTTAAAAATTCAGATTTTTATTTTTAAAATCAAATCTTTTCAAAATTCAAAATCTTTTTCAAAAATCATATCCAAAGTTTTTCAAATCTTCTTAATTAAGCAATTATTTTCATTTTCAAATTTATTTTTCTCTTGGTTTTCAAAATTTACATTTTAATTTCTAATTATTTTATTTTATTTTATCTTATTATTTTTATTTATCTTAATAATTTGGTTTGTCCTACTTAAATAAAATAAAAACAAAAATATATTTTCGTTGCAATTCATATCAATTTCATTTTATCCATCATAAATCTAAGTGGAAATGAACAGTCCAAAAGGACTCTGGGGTCATATGCTAATCCCACTACTGCTGCATATTGGAGTAGTATCTGTATACCTCCCATCAAAGCAGGCAATTTTGAGCTAAATCCTCAGCTCATTGTCATGGTGCAGCAAAATTGCCAGTATTCCGGTCTTCCACAGGAAGAACCTACTAAGTTTCTGGCGTAGTTCTTGCAAATTGCTGACACAGTGCGTGACAAGGAGGTAGATCAGGACGTATACAGGCTGTTAGTATTTCTGTTTGCTGTAAAAGATCTAGCTAAGAGGTGGTTAAATAACCAACCCACAGCAAGCATAAGAACATGAAAACAGTTATCAGACAAATTCCTGAATCAATATCTCCCTCCAAAAAGGATGACACATGCTAAGGCTGGACATCCAACGCTTTAAACAAGAGGATGATGAATCCCTTTATAATGCCTGGGAGAGGTACAGAGGGATGCTAAGGAAATGCCCCTCTAAAATGTTTTCAGAGTGGGTCCAATTAGACATCTTCTACTATGGGCTTATAGAAAAAGCTCAAATATCTTTAGACCACTCAGCTGGTGGATCTATACACATGAGAAAGACTATTGAAGAGGCTTAAGAGCTTATTGATATAGTTGCTACAAATCAGCATCTGTACATAAGTAATGAGTCCTCCATGAAAGAAGAAGCTAAGGCAGTATCAACTGACTTTAGTCCTCAAGAACAAGTTACTAAACTCAATCAGCAACTATCTTCTATAACAAGGCAGTTAGCAAAAGTTAAGGAGATGCTACAAGAAACCAAAAATGCTAACAAGGATATGGAATCACAATTAAATCAGACAAAACAGCAGTTATCAAAACAGATAACAGAGAAGTGCCAAGCAGTTCAATTAAGAAGTGGAAAAACATTAAATACCTCAACTCAAAGCAGCAGAAAGCCAAGAAAAAAACAGCTGACAGAGGATGAGAAACCTGCTACCCAAAATCCCTCTGAGGACAGTAAGAGCCCAGAGAGGAATAAGTCTGGCGTTCAAACGCCAGAAAAGGGTGAAAAACTGGCGTTAAACGCCCAATCCATGTTCAGTTCTGGCGTTCAAACGCCAGTGAGGGATCAGACACCTACAAGTGCTGATAATAACTCCCTCAAGAAGGCTTCTCAACCTGCCTTTGTAGGAAATAAACCTGCAGCAACTAAGGTTGAAGAATATAAAGCCAAAATGCCTTATCCTAAGAAACTCCGCCAGGCAGAACAGGATAAACAATTTGCCCGCTTTGCAGACTATCTCAGGATTCTTGAAATAAAGATTCCATTTGCAGAGGCACTTGAGCAAATACCCTCCTATGCTAAGTTCATGAAAGAGATCTTAAGTCATAAGAAGGATTGGAGAGAAACAAAAAAAGTTTTTCTCACTGAAGAGTGCAGTGCAGTCATCCTAACAAGCTTACCAGAGAAGCTTAAGGATCCCGGAAGCTTTATGATACCATGTACAC
The DNA here is from genome assembly GCF_003086295.3 of Arachis hypogaea. NCBI lineage: Eukaryota > Viridiplantae > Streptophyta > Magnoliopsida > Fabales > Fabaceae > Arachis > Arachis hypogaea. The sequence continues at coordinate 69,403,542 of NC_092050.1, forward strand.
TAGAGGGTACTTGTACCAAGACAGCTCTATGCGACCTTGGGGCAAGTATCAATCTAATCCCTGCATCTACTATCAGAAAGTTTGGCTTGGCTGAAAAGGTCAAACCAACCTGGATATGTCTTCAACTTGCTGATGGCACCATTAAATATCCATCAGGCATAATTGAGGACATGATTGTCAAGGTTGGGCCATTTGCCTTTCCCACTGACTTTGTAGTGCTGGAGATAGAGGAGTACAAAAGTGCAACTCTCATTTTAGGAAGACCCTTCCTAGCAACTGGACGAACCCTCATTGATGTCCAAAAAGGGGAGGTGACCTTAAGAGTCAATGAGGATGAGTTCAAGCTGAATGCTGTTGAGGCAATGAAGCATCCAGACACATCGAAAGACTGCATGCGTGTTGATATTATTGACTCCCTGGTAGAGGAAATCAACATGGCTAAGAGTCTCGAATCAGAGCTAGAAGATATCTTTAAAGATGTCCAGCCTGATCTGGAGGAATCAGAGGAAATAAAAGAGCCTCTGAAATTTCCTCAGGAAGAGGAGAAACCTCCTAAACCCGAGCTCAAACCACTACCATCATCCCTAAAATACGCATTTCTGGGAGAAGGTGACACTTTTTCGATAACCATAAGCTCTGCTTTAAATCCACAGGAAGAGAAAGCACTACTTCAACTGCTAAGGACACACAAGGCAGCTCTTGGGTGGTCCATAAGTGATCTTAAGGGTATCATCCCAGCAAGATGCATGCACAAGATCCTATTGGAGGACGATGCTAAGCCAGTGGTTCAACCACAGAGGCGGCTAAATCCAGCCATGAAGGAGGTGGTGCAGAAAGAGGTTACCAAGTTACTAGAGGCTGGGATTATTTATCCCATTTCTGATAGCCCCTGGGTGAGCCCTGTCCAAGTTGTCCCCAAGAAGGGAGGCATGACAGTGGTTCATAATGAAAAAAATGAACTAGTTCCTACAAGAACAGTTACAGGGTGGCGTATGTGTATTGATTACAGAAGGCTCAATACAGCCACCAGGAAGGATCACTTTCCTTTACCATTCATAGACCAGATGCTAGAAAGACTAGCAGGTCATGAATACTACTACTTTTTGGATGGCTATTCAGGTTATAACCAAATTACAGTAGATCCTCAGGACCAAGAGAAAACAGCATTCACATGTCCTTCTGGTGTGTTTGCCTACAGAAGGATGCCTTTTGGTCTGTGCAATGCACCTACAACCTTTCAGAGATGCATGCTCTCTATCTTCTCTAATATGGTAGAGAAATTTCTGGAAGTCTTCATGGATGACTTTTCAGTATTTGGAGATTCATTCAGCTCTTGCCTTGACCATTTAGCACTTGTTCTGAAAAGATGCCAAGAGACTAACCTAGTTTTAAACTGGGAAAAATGTCACTTTATGGTGACTGAAGGAATTGTCCTTGGGCATAAAATTTCAAACAAGGGAATAGAGGTGGATTAAGCTAAAGTGGAAGTAATTGAAAAATTACCACCACCTGCCAATGTTAAGGCAATCAGAAGCTTTCTGGGGCATGCAGAATTCTATAGGAGATTTATAAAGGATTTTTCAAAAATTGCAAAACCTCTGAGCAATCTGCTAGCTGCCGACACACCATTTGTGTTTGACACAAAGTGTCTACAAGCGTTTGAAACTCTGAAAGCTAAGCTGGTCACAGCACCAGTTATTTCTGCACCAGACTGGACATTACCATTTGAACTAATGTGTGATGCCAGTGACCATGCCATCGGTGTAGTACTGGGACAGAGGCATAACAAGCTTCTGCATGTCATTTATTATGCTAGTCGTGTTTTAAATGATGCCCAGAAAAATTACACAACCACAGAAAAAGAATTACTTGCTGTGGTTTATGCCATTGACAAGTTTAGATCATACTTAGTAGGATCAAAAGTGATTGTGTACGCTGACCATGCTGCTCTTAAATATCTACTCACAAAGCAGTTTTCAAAACCCAGGCTCATAAGATGGGTGTTGCTTCTGCAAGAGTTTGATATAGAAATAAGAGACAGAAAATGGACAGAGAACTAAGTGGCTGATCATCTGTCCCTAATAGAGCCAGTAGAAGGGACGTCCTTTCCCTCTATTGAGATCTCTGAAACTTTTCTGGATGAGCAATTATTTGCCATTCAGGAAACACCATGGTTTGCAGACATTGCAAACTATAAAGCTGCAAGATTCATACCCAAGGAATTCAGCAGGCAACAAAAGAAAAAATTAATTACTGATGCAAAGTACTACCTGTGGGATGAACCATATCTCTTTAAGAGATGTGCAGACGGAATAATCTGTAGGTGTGTGCCTAGAGAAGAAGCACAGAAGATCCTATGGCATTGTCATGGATCACAATGTGGAGGACATTTCGGAGGTGAGCGAACAGCCACAAAAGTCCTCCAATGTGGCTTCTACTGGCCCAATCTCTATAAAGACTCCCGAGAGTTTGTGCGTAACTGTGACAGTTGCCAGAGAGCTGGTAATCTGCCTCATAGTTACGCCATGCCTCAGCAAGGGATCTTAGAGATTGAGTTGTTTGACGTATGGGGTATTGACTTCATGGGGCCTTTCCCACCATCATACTCAAACACTTATATTCTGGTGGCAGTCGACTATGTATCCAAATGGGCAGAGGCCATTGCAACACCCACCAATGATACTAAGACAGTGCTGAAGTTCCTCCAAAAATATATCTTCAGCAGGTTTGGTGTCCCTAGAGCACTAATTAGTGATGGGGCACTCACTTCTGCAACAAACAGCTTTACTCTACTATGATTCGATATAGAATTAGCCACAAGGTTGCAACTCCATATCATCCACAGACAAATGGGCAAGCTGAAGTCTCTAATAGAGAACTAAAAAGAATCCTAGAACGGACTGTAAGTACCCGTAGAAAGAATTGGACAAGAAGCTTGGATGACGCTCTGTGGGCATACAAAACAGCATTCAAGACTCCTATAGGGACCTCTCCATACCAGCTTGTGTATGGTAAGGCCTGTCATCTGCCCGTGGAACTGGAGCATAAGGCCTACTGGGCAACCAGGTTCCTAAACTTTGATGCCAAATTAGCTGGAGAAAAAAGATTGCTCCAGCTGAATGAGCTAGAGGAATTCAGACTCACTGCTTTCGAAAATGCCAAGCTTTACAAAGAGAAAGCAAAAAGGTGGCATGACAGAAAGCTATCATCTAGATTCTTTGAACCAGGACAGAAGGTTTTTCTGTTTAACTCTAGGCTCAGATTATTCACCGAAAAACTAAAATCCCGGTGGAGGGGACCATATGTGATTACAAGTGTGTCACCATATGGCTATGTGGAGCTTCATGACATTGATTCTAATAAGAAGTTCATTGTTAATGGACAGAGAGTTAAGCATTATCTTAAAGGCAATGTTGAGCAAGGCTGAGACTAGATTAAAAGCTCAGTGAGGTCCAGCTAAAGACAATAAAGAAGTGCTTATTGGGAGGCAACCCAATGTTTACTTATCTATGTTAATTTTCTGTTTTCCATTTTTATTTTATGTTTTCTTTAGGATGATAATTATGTGGAGTCACAAAAATCAATGAAAAATCAAAAATAGCATTAAAAATAGCTCACCCTGGAGGAAGAGCTTACTGGCGTTTAAACGCCAGTAAGAAGCATTAAACTGGCGTTTAACGCCAGAAAGAAGCATCAATCTGGCGTTAAACGCCAGAAACAAGCACCAACTTGGCGTTAAACTCCAATAAAGGGAGAAAAGCTGGCGATTAACACCAGAAACAAGCAGCAGTCTGGCGTTAAATGCCAGGATTGTACTCTAAGGGCATTTACACGCCTAAATGGAGCAGGGATGCTAAGTCCTTGCCCCCTCCCATATCCTCCTTTCTTTCTTCTTTTGCTCGAGGATGAGCAAACATTTTAAGTTTGGTGTGGAAAAAGCCCCGCTTTTTAATTTTCCATAACCATATGGCACCTTCCATGAGATTAGAGAAGATCAAAGAGCTATGAGGGAGGAGCAACAAAGGAAAGGAAGAGACATAGAGGAGGTCAAGAGCACCATTGGTTCTTCAAGAGGAAGAAGACGCCACCCTTACTAAGGTGGACCCGTTCCTTAATCCCCTTGTCTATTTATTTTTTCTGTTTTCGTTCTCTATGCTTTATGCTTATTTATGTTTGTGTCTTTATTACATGATCATTAGTGTCTAGTGTTTATGCCTTAAATCTCTGAATGTCCTATGAATCCATCACCCTTCTTAAATGAAAAATGTTTTAATCACAAAAGAACAAGAAGTACATGATTTCAAATTCATCCTTGAAATTAGTTTAATTATATTGATGTGGTGACAATATTTTTTGTTTTCTGAATGAATGCTTGAACAGTGCATATTTTTGAATTTGTTGTTTATGAATGTTAAATTTGCTGGCTCTTGAAAGAATGATGAAAAAGGAGAAATGTTATCTGATAATCTGAAAAATCATAAAATTAATTCTTGAAGCATGAAAAAGCAGTGAATAACAAAGCTTGCAAAAAAAAAAGGGGCGAAAAGAAAAAAAAAAAGAAAGAAAAAGAAAAAGCAAGCAGAAAAAGCCAATAGCTCTTTAAACCAAAAGGCAAGAGCAAAAAGCCAATAACCCTTTAAACCAAAAGGCAAGGGTAAAAAGGATCCAAGGCTTTGAGCATTAATGGATAGGAGGGCCCGAAGGAATAAAATCCTGGCCTAAGCGGCTAAACCAAGCTGTCCCTAACCATGTGCTTGTGGCGTGAAGGTGTCAAGTGAAAAGCTTTAGACTGAGCAGTTAAAGTCGAGGTCCAAAGCAAAAAGAGTGTGCTTAAGAACACTGGACACCTCTAATTGGGGACTTTAGCAAAGCTGAGTCACAATCTGAAAAGGTTCACCCAGTTATATGTCTATGGCATTTATGTATCCGGTGGTAATATTAGAAAACAAAGTGCTTAGGGCCACGGCCAAGACTCATAAAGTAGTTGTGTTCAAGAATCAACATACTGAACTAGGAGAATCAATAACACTATCTAAATTATGAGTTCCTATAGATGCCAGTCATCCTGAGCTTCAAAGGATAAAGTGAGATGCCAAAACTGTTCAGAGGCAAAAAGCTACTAGTCCCGCTCATTTAATTGGAACTAAGTTTCATTGATATTTTGGAATTTATAGTATATTCTCTTCTTTTTATCCTATTTTATTTTCAGTTGCTTGGGGACAAACAACAATTTAAGTTTGGTGTTGTGATGAGCGGATAATTTATACGCTTTTTGGCATTGTTTTTAAGTAGTTTTCAGCATGTTTTAATTACTTTTTAGTATATTTTTATTAGTTTTTATTCAAAATTCACATTTCTAGACTTTACTATGAATTTGTGTATTTTTCTGTGATTTCAGGTATTTTCTGGCTGAAATTAAGGGACCTGAGCAAAAATCTGATTCAGAGGCTGAAAAAGGACTGCAGATGCTGTTAGATTCTGACCTTCCTGCACTCAAAATAGATTTTCTGGAGCTACAGAAGACCAATTGGCGCGCTCTCAATTGCGTTGGAAAGTAGACATCCAGCGCTTTTCAGCAACATATAATAGTCCATACTTTGCCCAAGTTTTGATGACGCAAATTGGCGTTTAACGCCATGTCTTTAACCTATTCTGGCGTTAAACGCCAGAAACAGGTTGCAAACCAGAGTTAAATGCCAGAAACAGGCTACAACCTGGTGTTTAACTCCAAGAGAAGCCTCTACACGTGTAAAGCTCAATGCTCAGCCCAAGCACATACCAAGTGGGCCCCGGAAGTGGATTTCTGCACTATCTGTACTTAGTTACTTATTTTCTGTAACCCTAGCTACTAGTTTAGTAGAAAAACAACTTTTAGAGACTTACTATGCACCTCATGACATTTTACACATTTCATATTGTATTTCTGACGGCATGAGTCTCTCGACCCCATGGTTGGGGGTGAGGAGCTCTGTTGTGTCTCGATGAATTAATGCAATTACTTCTGTTTTCTATTCAATCATGCTTGTTTCTATTCTAAGATACTCGCTTGTACTTAACCGTGATAAATATGATGATTCGTGACACTCATCATCATTCTCAACCTATGAACGCGTGCCTGACAACCACTTCCGTTCTACCTTAGATTGAGTGTGTATCTCTTAGCCTCTTGGTTCATGATCACAGTCTTCGTGGTATAGGCTAGGATTATTGGCGACCATTCCTGAGATCCGAAAAGCCTAAACCTTGTCTGTGGTATTCTGAGTAGGATCTGGGATGGGATGACTGTGACGAGCTTCAAACTCACAAGTGCTGGACGTAGTGACAGACGCAAAAGGATCAATGGATCCTATTCCAACATGAGTGAGAACCGACAGATGATTAGCCGTGCGGTGACAGCGCATTTGGACCATTTTCACTGAGAGGACGGATGGTAGCCATTGACACCGGTGATCTACCAACATACAGCTTGCCATGGAAGGAGACCTGCGTGCGTGAAGAAGAAGACAGTAGGAAAGCAGAGATTCAGAAGACAGAGCATCTCAAAAACCTCAATCTATTCTCCATTACTGCATAACAAGTACTATTTAATTTATGCTTTTTACTCTTCATAAATATAATCACTCTTATCATTGATTTCCTGACTAAGAATTACAAAATAACCATAGCTTGCTTTAAGCTAACAATCTCCGTGGGATCGACCCTTACTCACGTAAGGTATTTCTTGGACGACCCAGTGCACTTGCTGGTTAGTGGACGAGTTGTGAAAAGTGTGATTTACAATTCGTGCACCACTGCTTCAAGTAGCCTAGCCACTTCTTTCTTGACAACTTCTAAGATGGTGGGATTCAATCTTCTTTGAGGCTGATGGACAGGCTTTGCTCCTTCTTCTAAGAATATTCTGTGTTCACAAACTTGAGGGCTGATGCCTACTATATTTGCCAAGCTCCATCCAATTGGTTTCTTATGTTTTCTAAGCACATTAAGCAGTTGTTCTTCTTGTTGGGAAGTGAGTTTCTTTGTAATGATAACTAGGAACTTCTGCTTATCCTCAAGGTAAGCATATTTGAGGTGTGGAGGGAGGGGCTTTAATTCCAATTTCTGTTCATAGCTAGGTTCTGGATCATCCGGGGCTAGTGATAATGGCAAAGTGTCCTCATTGTGTTCAGAGGGTCTCCCCACACTTTGACCTTGCTCCATGTGCTTCTCTTCTATTTCTTCCTGGTAAACTTCAGCTATAATTTCATAATAATGTCACACTAGAAGATAGAATGATCTTCCGGAGGGTGCTTCATAGCTTCATTTAAACTGAATTTTACTGCTCTACCATCTAACTCAAAGGAGTAAGTTCCTGAGAATGCATCCAGCTTGAACTTCGAAGTCTTCAGGAATGGTCTTCCAAGCAGGATTGATGATGGTCTTCCTGAGTCACTAGGGGATATTTCCAGGATATAGAAGTCAATGGGAAATGTGAGCCCTTTAATGCTCATCAATACATCTTCAGCAATTCCAACTACTGTAATAATGCTTTTATCTGCTAACACAAAACGAGCTGCCGACCTTTTTAAGGGAGGGAGCCTCAAAGTATCATATATAGACAAAGGCATTATGCTAACACAGACTCCTAAATCACACATACAGTCAGAAAATATCACACCTCCTTGGTTATAGTTGCCAACTTGGTTGTAGTTGCCGCCTTGCTGATTGTATCCTTGATTCGGGCGGTCATAGAAGTTGTGAGTGGCTGCCACAGTGTTGTCTTCCTGTTGGAGCTGCGGACATTCATCAGTATAAAATATGGGGCTCCGGCCTCCTGAAGAGTGATCCTCCAAGGTGCTGCCATGTTAACTGCACGGGAATCAACTGAATCAGTAGTAAATGAGCTTGTTTCGCTCTCAGATGGCGGTTCAGATTCGCTCTCAGATGAGACTGGTGATTGATAATAATCACTTCACCACCCTCAGAGGCTAACCGACGTCGAGCTCGCCTAATACGTGAAAGAGTTCTTTCAATTTCAGGATCAAAAGCGGCTAAGCTCGGATCAGGCAATGAACGCGTCATTCAATGAGAAAAACATGTAGCTCATGGTAACAAAATAAAAATAAAATATGCAAATAAAAATAAAAATATGTACACTAATTAATAATCTAGCGCACTATTGCAAACTCCCCGGCAACGGCGCCAAAAATTGACGTGGGGGCAGAAGTCAGCCAATTAAGAAATAAAATATGGAATACGTTGTGAGTATAGTTCTTAATCAGCTAAGGTCCGCCTTGTCAATTTATAAAAGTTGTCACGAATTTTAGAATTAGAAATTCTGGGAGTATGAGTCCCAGGTCGTCTCCCAACGAGTTGCAGAAAAGGGTGCTAACTTTTTAATCAGGAATTTCCAAGAAAGTTGAGTTGAATAATAAGTAATTTAAAGTAATTGTAAATTAAAGCAATAAACTAAGAATTATTATTAATATTAAAATGCCTTGACTGGGGGAATGATTAATTGAAAGTTCTATCCTTGTTGGAATCTTCTCAAGGGTAGTGTAAAGAGGTTGTTGTTTTCACTTAGTTAACCCTTACTAAATAAAGGAAAGTCAAGTGATTGAGCTAACTCTTATCCGCAAATCCTAGTCCTCTCCCTTGGGAAGGTCTGGCGTTAGTAGATACAGAATTAGCCAACAACTTCCAATTTAACTAAGTACTTGAGCATTCCAACTCAAGTGTCTCCTCTTAATCAACCCCCATGTCAAGTAGAATTTCTACTCCATTGATATGGATATAACGCTCATAAAAATATAAGATGACATAATAAATTAAATAAAATAGAATAGAAAATTAAAATTAATTAAAAGTAAAAATAACTCTATATATTAATAAATCCAAAATGCAACATAATTATTTGAATAGGTTTAATGAGCAACTAAAAGGAGTAAAGGAATAAGGAAACGAACTAAAGTAGTGTCTTCAATGGGGGTAATGACTCTTCAACATGCAAAATCCAAAGCAAAAGCATAAACTATAAATGTAAAACAAATCTAGATTCAGATCTAAAACTAAAAGCAATCCTAATATCAATGTATATGACTGGATCTCAATGTGTGTGGATGCGTGATGAGTCCCTGCATGTTCCCTAGCTTTATTCTGTGTTTCTAGGCCGAAAAGTAGGTTAAAACGCAGCCCAAAATTGCTCCCAGCGTATTCTGTTATTTCTGCAGATTGCGCAGGTCACGCATACGTGTCGTCCACCCGTTCGCGTCATTCATCATTTTCCTTGCGACGCGTACGCGTCGTCCATGCGTTCGCGTCATTCGTGCAGACTCTAATCCACGCGTTCGCGTCAGGCACGCGATCGCGTCACTGCGATTTTCTCCATTTTGCACGCTCGCGTGAGCCATGCGTGCGCGTCAATGCTCACTGGTTATCTCCTTGGTTCCTTGTGTTCTTTCCAGTTTTGCAAGCTTCCTCTCCCTTCTCTAAGCCATTCCTACCCTATGAAGCCTGAAACACTTAACACATGGATCACGGCATCGAATGGTATAAAGGAGAATAAAAATACACAATAAAAAGATCTCTAGGAAGCAAGTTTTCAACCATAGGGAAAATTTGGGAAGGAATTGTAATATCATGCTAATCATATGAATAAGTGGGTAAAGATTTAATAAAACCAGTCAATTAAACTCAATATGAATCATAAAATAATGGTTTATCATGGTATAAGCTAGAACAATTGGCAGCATTCCTGAGATCCGGAAAGTCTAAACCTTGTCTGTGGTATTCCGAGTAGGATCTGGGAGGGGATGACTGTGACGAGCTTCAAACTTGCAAATGTTGGGCGCAGTGACAGTGTGCAAAAGGATAGAGAGATCCTATTCCGACGCTAGTGAGAACCGACAGATGATTAGCTGTGCGGTAGCTGTACCTGGTATTTTTCATCCGAGACGAGAAATCCGACAGTTGATTAGCCGTGCAGAGATCGTACCTGGTATTTTTTATTCGAGAGGATCATACAGCTTGCCATGGAAGGGAGCACGCATGATTGGAAGAAGACAATAGGAAACCAGAGGTTCAGAAGTAATAAAGCATCTCCAAACGCTTAACTAAAATTCCCACCAACGAATTACATAAGTATCTTTATCTTATTTTATGTTTTATTTATCTTTTAATCATCAAAACCTCATAACCATTTGAATCCGCCTGACTAAGATTTACAGGATGACCATAGCTTGCTTCAAGCCGACAATCTCTGTGGGATCGACCTTACTCACGTAAGGTATTACTTGGACGACCCAGTGCACTTGCTGGTTAGTTGTGCGGAGTTGTGAAAAGTGTGATCACAATTTCGTGCATCAAGGAGCTCTATTGTAATTCACATGATTGAATGAAATTCTTCTTCTTCTCAATCTGCTTGTTGTAGCTAAAGGACATCTTCTATTTTGATTGTGACTCATTCACTCTGGAAGGGGGTTTGAATCTATTGAATGCTTGTGTGAGCCTCGGAAGGGGAATCATGGGCATTAGAATTGACGCTCTATCCTTCACAATTCTCTTGACCAAGATCATTCGGGAGGAATTGAGGTCTTGAGGATTTGTGTGGCTCATGGATAAGAGATAAGCTCTTAACCTCTTCTCATGACAATTGGATCAAGGAATTGGAAAATTGATTGTGATTATAGAGATTGGGTTGCCAAGGAATTGGGACCCAATCAATTACAATCCGCCATAGATCTACTTCATATGATTGAGAAAGAAGTTGAGACCCATTGATTCATGACGAATTATAATATCTCCAATCCCTAATGAATCTTTCTCTTTGATATTCTTCATTTTGGTTACTTTGAATTGCCTTTGATTACATTGGTTATTTGCTTCCTTTGATTTCCCATCACCCAATTCCCATTTACATTCTATGCAATTTACTTTCAGCTACTATTTACATTCTTGGTTTTAAATTTCTTGTCATTTAAGATTCAAGACATTTACATTTCTTGCTCTTTAAGTTTCAGCCCTTTACATTTCCCACCATTTAAGTTTTTATCATTTACTTTCCAGCATTTAATTCTTTAGTCCTTTACTTCCAGCATTTACATTTCTCGTTCTTTACATTTTGTTACTCTACTTTCATTGTGAATTTACTTTCTGCTAATTTAATTTCACCAAACTCCTTTCCATATTAGCTTGACTAGACTCATCACCCTACTAAAATTGCTTGATCCATCAATTCCTATGGGATCGATCTCACTCTTGTGAGTTTTACTACTTGATGCGACCCGGTATATTTACCGGTAGTTTGTGCGGATACATTTTCCGTCCATCAAGTTTTTGGCGCCATTGCTGGGGATTGATATAGATTGACAATGATTAAGTAGGTAATAGTCTCGATTAAGCATTTTCTTTTGTTTTCTTTCAAGCCTACTAACTGTTTGACATATTGTGTCCACTAACTCTAACACTACTCTAGCAATAGAGTGTTCTATTTTACTTTTGGTTTGTTTGTGTTGTGTATACCAGGGAGAAGAAGAGGTGCATCCACCTCGTTTGATTCTGAACCAGAGAAAACCTTCTTGAGACTAAGAAGAGAAGCAAGAGGGAAGGGAGTGATTGGAGAGGAAGAGTCAGAAGAGGGAGACCAAGAGATAGAGGACAACCTCCATAATCCACCTGAGGATGTGGCCAACAACAATGGCTAGCATCCAAAGAGAGTGTTAGCTTCCTATACCATCCCTAATCCAAGAAATTGTGGGAGCAGTATCCTTAGTCCCAATGTTCATGCCCACAATTTCGAGCTCAAACCACAACTCATCACTCTAGTTCAGAACAACTGCCAATATGGAGGAAGTGCTGCTGAAGACCCAAATCAACATCTCTCTATTTTCTTAAGAATCTGTGATACAGTCAAGACCAATGGAGTGCATCCTGACATCTACAAGCTACTCCTATTCCCATTTTCTTTAAGGGACAAAGCCACTCAATGGCTAGAAGCCTTCCCAAAAGAAAGCATTACCAACTGGGATGACTTGGTTAGCAAGTTCCTAGCTAAGTTCTACCCCCCTTAAAGAGTCATCAAGCTCAAAACGGATGTGCAAACTTTCAGACAACTAGAGGGAGACTCACTATATGAGGCTTGGGAAAGGTATAATGTATTGATTAGAAGATGTCCTGAGGACATATTTAGTGAGTGGGTTAAGCTCCAAAACTTCTATGAAGGTCTATCCATGAAGGCAAGAAAGGCCCTGGACTACTCTTCAGGAGGGTCATTGCAAATGATAAAGACTGCACAAGCAGCACATGACCTCATAGACATGGTTGCCAACAATCAATACTTTTATTCCTCGAAAAGACAAGCATCTCCCAAAAGAGGCATTTATGTGCTTGAAGGTGTAGATGCAATCCGAGCTCAGAATAAGCTCATGCACCGGCAACTTCAACAACAAATGGAGATGATATCAAAGAGAATAGATGTATTGCAACTTGCTGTAGTGAGTACAACCAACTAACCTCCAATTGTGTGTGGGAAAAGTGAAGAGAGCTGTGAAGCCTACAACACTGAGCAGCAGCATGAACAAGTTTAATACATGCACAATCCAAATTCTGGCCAAAATGACTTCCATGTGGACACATACAACCCCTCATGGAGGAACCACCCCAACCTAAAGTGGGGAGAAAACCAAAATTCATGGAAGAGAAATTCTAACCCAAACAACTTCTGCAACACAAACCACCAAAACCACCAACCCACTAACCATAATACATATAGAAAACCCCAAAACAATCCTCCCCTAGCCACCTTCTTTCCATAAAATAACCCCTCAACTAACCAAAATAACTTCCATCAACCATCAACATCCCACACTCAACCACAAACATAACAAGAATCCCAAAGAATCTCCAACTTGGAGATGGTGATGGAGAAACTGACAAATAATCAAGAAATGGCCAACAAGAATTAAGAAGCTTCCATGAGGAGTCTGGAAAGGCAAATTGGGCAATTGTCTAAGCAGCCAGCTAAGAGGCCAACTAATGCCTTCCCCAGTGATACCATTCCCAACCCCAAGGAGGAATACAAGGCTATCCAACTTAAAAGCGGCAAGACATTGGAGAATGATAAAGTTGACGGCAAGGAAGGAATAAAGGATGAAGAGAATGACCAAAAGAATTCCAAGAAGAAGGAGGAACCACAAGCCTCAAAGAAGGGAAAGCAATTCTCAGAGGAACAATGATGAATGTAAATATTCTTATGCCGATTAGAAACTAGTAATAAATCCGATCGTGAGTATAGTCTAACCAACATACGAATACCGCATCAAACAATTCTAAAATATATGACCGAGAGTATTGATCCCGAGTCGTTCTCCCTAGGAATTGCTTTAGAATGTGCATCATTGATTAGGAAAGCTTTTATGATTTTGAGAGTTGGTGCAAGAATTCAAACTAGCAAGCAATCAACAATTAATGGAAATAAAAGCCTTGGCCAAGGGTAAGCATTGGAAGTTCCATCATTATAGTTTCCTTCAATTATGATAAGAGTTGATTATTGCTTCACTTAGTTAACCCCCTAACAATGGAGGAAAGTCAAGTGAGAGTAACTAACTTGAGTCACAAGTCCTAGTCTCACCCTAGGAAAGTCTAGCTTTAGTGCACTCCAAGCCAATTAGCAATTCTCAATTCCTAATCTACAATTGATATCCACTATTCAAGTGTCTCTAATAACTCAACCCCTAAGCCAAGTAAGAGAAATCTACTCCATAGCTAAGGTTGTCATTATCACAAATAATTGGTAGGCAATTATAGAAAACATGAGGCAATTGAGAGAAGAGAATTGAATTAAAGCTATCTATTCCAAACAATCATCAACAATCACACAATTGAATGAAACCTCAATTCATTAATCCACATTCAAAGTAACAAAGTGAACCAAATCTAGATCTAAGAAATTGAACCAAAAGAACATCAATTAAGAGTAGAAAAAGAGTAGATCTACAGTTGTAGCAAAACAAAAAGTCAATTAGCAATAGATCTCACCAAGAATTTAAAGGAAACTTGCAATGGAGGATGAAAACCTAGAGAGAAGTTGGAGTTTCTCTCTCTAAAAATAAAATATAACTAACTTCCTAAAAATATCTAGAATTATGACTCCCCTCTCTAACACCCCTAAGCCTTGGTCTTCTTAAGCTTTTCCCTCCAAAATCTGCTCCAAAACAGGGCCTAGAAACCCCTTGAAATTGTTGGGCACGTGTTTCATTTAAAAAATCATGTGCGCATATCGACGCGTACACGAACTGCACGCGTACGCGTCCTTGGGCTCTTTTGCGATATGCGCGCAGGCGTACGGTGCGCACGAGCGCCATAAGGGATATGGCCCAGCCATATAAGCGCGTTGGCTCGTCGCTCGGCTCCACTGCACTGGCTCTGGATGAGCGCATCCACGCGTACGCACACGGTGCGTGTGCGCGCGCATGTCCAAACTTCAATTCTTTGATTTGTTTCTTGCTCCTTCCATTCATGCATGCTTCCTCCATTCCCCTTGGCCATTTTGCCCTATAACTTCTGAAATCACTTAACAAACGGATCAAGGCATCTAATGGTAATAGAGGAGGATTACAATATCTCAATTTTGATGCAAAAGAAGCATGTTCTCATCTATGAGGTAAAATGGGAAAGAGACACGAAATCATGCAGTTTTATATGAATAAGTATGGAAGATCATTGATAAAACCCTTAAATTTGATGCATGATAAACCCTGAAAACGGGGTTTATCAACCTCCCCACACTTAAAGTATAGCATGAGGATAGCATGTCCTCATGCTATGGAAAAGAAAAAGATCAAAGGACTACAAGGGTGTAGGACTCATGGGATGCGATCTACCTACGTGAATGCAACTAGGGTGCATGCTACTATCTACTTGGCCAAGAGTAATTCAATCTTTCTAGGAGAAACATATGTATGTGCACATAGAGCAAAATGATGGCGATGTATGAACTCTACCAATTCTAGTCATCAGAATGAAATATGCATAACTTGTATGAAGAACGCTCGCGAGAGCCGGGAACAAGGAATTGAGCTTCGAACCCCTTACCGGAAGTATTTGCGCTCTATTCACTCGGTGTATAGGGTTGATCACTCAATCCTTCCCTACTTCATGCTTTTCCAAAATTTGTTTTTCTTCTAACAATCAACATATATTCCATGCATGCATGCAAGTATCATGGGGTCTTTTCTTTAGGTTGTAATGGGGCTAGGGTCAAGGTAAGGGTGCATATTTGGTCAAGTGAGCTTGAAATTTGAATCTTTGATAAGCTTAAACTTCCCACCTAACCTATGACATCCTATACAATTCAAAAGCTAACCTAACTACCCATTCTTCACTTTTTAACATACTCATGCATTTTCTTTTCATTTTACAACACTTATACATTGATCCTTATTGAGCTTTGCTTTGGGGCATTTTGTCCCCTTTTTATTTCTTTCTTTTTCTTTGTTTCTTTCTTTTTCTATATCTATATCTATATATATATATATATACATATATATATATATATGTATATATTTTTTTTCTTTTCCATACTATTTTTTTTTAACATCAATGCATAATGTCTATACATTTTATCAATACATGAGCATGTACCCAATTCCCAATTATTTCAATAAAAATACAAGGCTACCTTTTTATTCACCCAATGTCCCAAGTTTTCCCACACTTAAATGATACACACACACACTAGCTTAAGCCAATCAAAGATCCAAATAAGGACATTTATTGTTTTCCGCTTTAAGGCTTGTAATGTGCTAAATTACGAACAAGTGGGTTAATCATAGGCTCAAAGTAGCTAACAATGGGAGATAAAAGGTAAGGCTATTTGGGTAAGTGAGCTAATGAAATGATGGCCTCAATCATATACATGCATGAATACAAGGAATAATGGACATATAGAATTAAACAAATCAAAGATCACAATCATAGGAAGAGAACAATTTCACACAAGAAGGAAAAATAAGTGGTTATAAGATGTAACCACACCATTAGGCTCAAAACTCACTTGCTTGCGGTCTTGGCTCAAATCCCATGTTCCAAAATACATTCTTCAAACAAGTTAAGCATCAAAAGATTTTCAAATTTCAAAATTGGTAGGTTTGCCGTAAAATTCTAGTTTTCTAGAATAGAAGTCATTGCTCTAACCAAGTGGATTTATTAAGAGATACTAATATGCAAAAGATGTCAAAAATGAAAGACCTAGTATGCAATCTACTCTAGTTAAGAAAAGAAGTTCCAGAAATTTATTCGGGTGTTACCTATGGAGAACGGTCGGCCGACCGACCTCCCCACACTTAGAAGTTGGCACGGTCCTCCGTGCCTTGAGTGAGACAGAGTGGTTGATCGGCTTCCGCGTGTCCATCCACTTCTTTATCATTATCGCTTTCAACAATATTGGTACCGATGGATGTGGAAATTTCCGATTCTTCCATAGGCGGTGCTAGGCAACTTAGAAGCTTCTTGACAAAAGTGTATCGGCGTTGGTTACGCCACTCATAACGGTCAAGCTTCTTGTGGAGTTCCTCTATGCGTTGCATGGATGACTTTGGTGGTGCGGATGAGGAAGAGGGGATGCGCATGGGGACGGATAAGTGTGGCTCTTCGGTGTCCGCCGGAGGGTAAAGGTACCTCCCGTTTGGAACAATATCTCCGTCTATCGGGATCATGGCCCTTCTATCCATGGTCTCTCGGGAACACCGGTTGCGGCGACTAAGTCGGTCACTAGAGCGGGAAAAGGTAGATTCCCCTTAGTGTGAATACGGCCCATAGATTGGCGGATGAGACGCGGGATATGCACCGGCCTCTCTGCAAGGACACACCAAACCAACAAGGCTAACTCGGCAGTGATAGAATTTGGGCCCATGCTTGAGCCTCTCTGGTAAGAAAACGTGCGTCAATGCCCTTGGGCCGGGGCCTCATCCTTCTTCGAATCCAGAATGATTCGGGTGTGGCAATGACCTTAAGGATAGCCTCCCAATCAAACGCATATTCGCACCGGGCCAACAAAATCTCCTGATAGGCATCAACCCCATCCGCTAACGGTCCGGTCTTAAGCACATTTTGAATGGCCTCCTCCGTGACAGGAACTTGCCTTTGGCGCACCAATACCGATGTGAGGGAAGGGGAATGGTAATTGGTGTAAAATTCAGACACCCATGACAAGTTTGCCTCCCGTGGCTTCCGCAATAGGAATTCCTATTGCCGTCGTTCGATGCAGGGCAAAATGAGCGTTATGACATGAGTCGTAGGGGTCAGAAGGGGCTCTGCATGATAGTTCCTTGGCTTGATCAAGGGATAGACAAGCTCGCAATAGCGGTTGGGGAACTTGTTCGGGTCCCATGCCGGATTGTCTTTTTCCGAAATATCAATGTTAGCAACGCTCCTGGGCTTGGTAAGGAGGGCCTTAGCTTGCGGGCCTTGGTGTGCTTTGCCAGTAGACCGTGGTGGTGCTTTCTTGGGTGCCTTTCCATTGTCTCTTTTGAGCACCATCCTAAAAAAGAAGGAAAGGTGGTGAAATTAAGCCTAAAGAGGCGCCAAGAAAGAGTAATCATGCAAGTGATAAAGCACAAAAGAATAAGTGGCTTAGAGACATGACAGCTGCAACATGTAACTAAGACAATAATGAAGATCATCGCTAGTCACTAGCATATGATACATGAGCGGTATAGGCATGCGAACACGAAGCATGAGAAGCGGACACTCATAACAATAACAACAAGAAGTAAGTAAAATATGGGATGAGCTTGTAGAAATGCAACAAGAAATGTAGTAAGTTCAATGTATACATGAACAAACAAGTGAATGAGAAGGAACACCAAAATAGAGAACACTTAGTCAAAATGATTCCAAGAAGTCATGCGGTGCTTTCATCAAACACGTGGTGTTCATCCCTTTATGACAAAAACTTAGAGAAGAGGGACAATGTAGCATCCCATAAAGCATCAACAATCATCATATCACACCACTAAATACAAAAGAAAGCAATTAAATCAAACAAACTCATCAATGCAAGAGTAAGCTTCACTTAGAACACCCATGAGAAAATGAAAAGAAATAAAGAAATAAAATGCAATAAACAAGGAGAACATGAATGCAACTACTTAAAAAAAGTAAGAGCATTTAGTTAGGGAAATGGAAAAAGAGAAAGGGGAACTAAAAACTAAAAAAAATTAGAAAGGAGGGGTACCTTGAAGGGGGAGAAGGAGATAGGGTATGGGGGTGAGAGAAAGGTTAGTGAAGAAGAGGAGAGGGAAAAGAGGCGTGGGTCCCCCGGAGGTGGTGGTTGCTGCTACAGGTGGCGTAGAAGAAGAGGTAGGGATGGTAGAGGAGGGTAGAGGTGAAGAAGAGGGGTGGTGGTAAGAAGAAGGAAAGAAAATGGAGGGAGAAAGGTACACGTTCATTCAATTGGTTCGCGAAACCGACGTGCGCGCGCCATGCATGCGTGCACGCGCATGGGCAAAATTAGTAACGACGCGGATGCGCACGATGTGCATGTGCATGAAGTAGAAAATGTGAGTGTGCGCGCGAGCGCCAGGTGCGCATGCACGTGCATATGTGTTGTGCCCTCAGCACAGGTTGGGCACAACTCTGGCCCAACTCTCGGGAAAAAGTACCAGAAAGTAAAATTTGTTGAGCGACGCAGACGTGCATGGTGCGCTGACGCGTCGATTGGGATTATGGTCGAGGTACGCGTGCGCGCCAGGTGCGCCTACGGGTGAGTTGAGCTGGGTCAGTAGCATGAAATTGGCCCAACCAGGGCACAACTCTCTGGACGATGGCCCAGGGTCGCAAAACGTAGTAGTAACGCGTACGCGGCTCGTGCGCGCACGCGTGTTTTTGCGTGAATTGACATGGACGCGTACGCGTGTCGTGCACGCACGCGTAATGTTGGTCATGCCCAGGGCCCAAAGCTGGCCCAGAATTTGCGCAACTCTCTGGTAAATGGCCCAGGAGTTGCGAAAGCCTAGGGACGCATACGCGCACAGTGTGCGCATGCGTGCCCCCCCCCCTTCTTTTTTTTTTTGAATGAATAGAAGAAATGCCTAATTATCATGTATTCACTGGCCAAACAAGCCAAAGAAGTCAAAAACACCTAAAATCAATGCAAAATTTAAAGAGAAGTGTGCTTCTACCACACAATCAAGTCATTCATGGAAAAATCAATGCAAGTCTTTATGAACAAGTTATCCAAGGTAGGCACAAGCAATGCTAATCAAGCAAAAGTGTAGCTAAGCAATTACAAAACAATGAAGAATTCAAAAGAAAAGACGGTATACAAAGGAGGGAAAGGATAGATCTCACCATGGTGGGGTGTCTCCCACCTATCACTTTTGTTTAATGTCCTTAAGTTGGACTTTCACTTGTTCATTGCCCTTTGCTCAGAGGTGCGTCTTCCAAAAGGAATACCTCAACCTCTTTGTTGCTCTTCATTTGCTCACCATGATACAACTTGAGACGATGCCCATTGACCTTGAAGATATCCGACTTTGAGGGATGGCACAAATGGTAAACCCATAGGGTTTGATGACAAGTCATCTTAGCCTAGTTTCACTAGCCTTTTTCTTTTGTTTTCAATTGATTTTATGCACTTTCTTAAGCCATAAGCAAGCCAATTGGGTAGATTTCCATGTTTCCTTTGATTCAATCAACCATGGATGAATTCATGCACTTTCATGAGATTTTATGCTATAATTGTCATATATTATGAAAGAAACACAATCTCATGATTTGGGGCATAGCTTTGATTGTTTTGATTGATTGATGATAGGTGAAAAGAGTTTTGAAGAAGGTTGAAGAAAGAAGGAATGGCTAGGAGCAAGAGAGAACAAAAAGCTTGAGCCAAAGTTTGCCTCAAACTTTAGCTCAAACTTTTGGAAGAATTGAAAACACCCCAGAGGAAAAAAGCTTGAGCCAAAGTTTGCCTCAAACTTTAGCTCAAACTTTTGGGAAAAAAGCTTGAGCCAACGTTTGCCTCAAACTTTTTGGCAAACGTTGGCATCACAAAACCTACACCCTGGAGGAGAAAAGTTTGCGCCAACGTTTGCCTCAAACTTTTTGGCAAACGTTGGCGCCACACTTGCACACCCTGGAGGAGAAAAGCTTGCGCCAACGTTTGCCTCAAGCTTTTTGGCAACGTTGGTGCCACACATATACACAAGGGACCAACGTTTGAGCAAAAGTTTGACCTCAAACTTTAGCCCAAACGTTGGTAGCAGCAAGTGAAGCCATCTGGTATAAAAAGTTTGAGTAAAAGTTTGCCTCAAATTTTTACTCAAACTTTTATGATTCTTGACCCGGTTCACAATGGGTTTCTCTCCAACTCCAAGAGCAATCAACAGAGACTCTTATCAACCCAATTCCATCAAGAGCAAAGGCCCAATTCAAGGCTTGAAGACCATTTGAAGAAAGTGTATAAATAGCTTAGGATTTAAGTTTTAAAGAGGGCTTTTCCTGAGAAATTTTCAGAACACTTACAGTGGAGAGCACCTTAACATTTTTGCATTGTTGTTTTTAGAATTCAAGAGAATTAGGGAGGAGAATTGATCTCTCTTCTTCCTTGTTCTTGTTTGAGCACTTTTTACTTTTCTTGTTTCGGATCTTGGGTGGAGAATTGAAGAACTTCTGTTTCAATCTCACCTTGAGATCTCGTTTAATTTTCTGCATAATTGAATTTCCATTTCTGTTAACTGCTTCGGCTTCTACTCTTCTGCAATTTACATTTCTTTATTTCCTTTGCAATTGTTCTTGCTGGATCTAAGAAGGCAGTGAGATCTAGACTTGGCTATCTAGTCTCTTGAGTCCTGAGATCTATAGCTTTCAATTTCAATTTCCTTGTTTCGTTGTCACACCAAGCTTATTCTCATTTTCATTTAAGATCCGGTTTAATTGAATCCATCTTTTACATTCCTGTTTGTTGAATTTTTCTTTTCCTTGTTTAATTTCTGCAAATCCAATTCCCAATTCCCTTTACAATTCAAGCCATTTACATTTCTTGCACTTTAAGATTCTGCAATTTACATTTCTTGCGTTCTAAGTTTCTGCCATTTAATTTCTTGTTCTTTAAGATTCAGCACTTTATTTTCTGTTCTCTTTAATTTCATGCAATTTACCCATTCCCTCTACTTTCCATGCAATTTAAATTCTGTTAATCACAAATCACTCAACCAAATCTTGATTCGCTTGACTAAATCAACCACTAAACTGAAATTGCTCAATCCTTCAATCTCTGTGGATCGATCCTGAT